>NC_068368.1:12190850-12490850 GCF_020536995.1 Dreissena polymorpha | reverse complement strand
TTTATTTCTGAAATCAAAAATGGCTGTACAGTCGAATTCGACAGCATGTAAATCATGCATGTACGATGTGAATCTAAATATAGTTTTACGGATCATTTTAATTTCCTGCGATATCTATTCATACGACACACGAACACTTACTCCGATCCTAATAATAAGACAAATGTTTCGGTTATTGTAGGAAAATATGTACGAAATATCTTCGTCACAATCGGCTCGGGGCGCTAATTTTTCTTTGCTGCATTGTATGAAATTCGTCTTCAATGTATAATTTTTCTTGCCTATTATGTGTTATTGTAACATATTTATATCAATATATTAAAATTTAACAAATATACAAATCGTATAGTCTCGCTTAAATAATACAGCGATATCTACTAGTATACACAGAATATACCTCTCTCTCTCTCTCTCTCTCTCTCTCTCTCTCTCTCTATATATATATATATATATATATATATATATATATATATATATATATATATATATATATATATATATATATATATAACTCAAGACCGAATATCATACAAAATAATTCATTAATATAAACGTTCCTTAGGAAATAAAATTTTAATCCATAGCAACTGAAATGCGAAAATGTTAGGAAGTGTAATATACTCACGTCATGGGCATAAGGATGATTGATATTATTTAACGAAATTTGTGTATTTTCCTGAAAACTGATTTGTTTTATTTATCCCCTAAGAAACGAAGCACAAAATTGAATAACCAAAAAGAAACAGATTTTCGCAGTCGCCTGGTTCCTAACTTGTGACTTGTTGCAGCACATGTCTCTTATGTGTGAACCCAATCTAGATTAACAATGTACAGCTCGTCCATGACTGACTAATGTCTCTTGTCTATTCTTTAATTGACCTTAACATTTTCACCAAGTTTAATTAAAATCCTTCCAAGGGTATAGTTGTGGTTTATAGACGCTAGTTGTGATATGGTAACATACATTTAAAAAGATACCCAATGCTCTTTTTTATTTTTGTGTGGAGCACTGTATTCCATTTTAATTTCCGGCAACGATATCTATTTATACTACACGAGAACAGTAACTTGGTACATGAACATGTGTTCAATGTATTGTCCCGCAAAAACGAGAAAGGTCATTTTGTATCTTGTTAAATCTATGTTACCAGAACAGGGTGCATAATCAAAGGGATTTTCAGGGGATAACGAACGGGCTGGACAGAATATAAACAAACTGTTAAGAACTTTATTTTTGCAAATATCTCAAGTTATTGAAACACGTTTGCAAACATCTTTAGCGCATAAAAGACAAATTTGCTCGCAGTTTGTGCCGTTATCTTAAGATATAAAAATCAATCCTTGAATACGTCTGAAATCTGTGACAAAATTTTACGTTGCGTAAAGCATAACCGTGCAGTACACAATGAACTTTATGAACAAGAATACAGGCTTATTAAATAAAGTAAATTTTATGTATTTCACATTGCCATAAGCAGCATAAATAACTGTCTTTTATGCACTAGTTGAAATACTCTTTTCCACTGTGTTTACATCCATTAACATTTAATTAGAAACCCCACAAAGTCACGTGCTCCTGCACCCTGCAGACCACACCTAGCGTTGAAATTTTGACTATTGCTATAAAGGAACATTGTTTTTTAATGTGTTAACTTGTTTCGTAATGTTGTACGAAACATTCGTTATTTTTAGGGTTTATGAGCTTTTAAATAAAATCATACAATAAAATCACCATGAAAAATATTGCTATATGGAACACAAACTGGAATGCAACACAACTTGTGATTAATCTTACATTCAACACTTTCTAAACACATATACAAATGTGTCCGCAAGTTTTAAAAACTATTACATTTAAATTCATTTCATCTATGAACAATTTATGACTCATGTATTGCCATAATCTTGCTATGTTAACTTGATTAAGAAGCAAAGCAAACATTCATGACAATTTTCAGCAATTTTCTTCACGAAAAAGTATTAAAAATATTAAATAAATTGATTATGTCATGTATCAAATATAGCAGAATAGGAGATATCGCAAATCCATGTACTATTGAAACAAACAGTCATTAAACCAAACAGGATCTTAAAAAAATAATATTTTACAGGACGATTAAACAGGCATTACTGAATACACATTTACAAAGGATTTATGTTGATTATGGTGTGATCAAAATTTTGATGTTCTTCACTCGAATTTGATGTTATACTATTCAGTACCACAGTTTGGTAGAATAAACCAGCAACAAAAAACTATATTATTCCTAAAAGCATAAAAACAACAAAAATATATTTATAATATTATTATATGCTCCTTTGTTGGGAATTTGTACATGTTACGACGCTTTCGCGCCATTGCGCGGAACGTCACGTTACGTTAACGTCATAACTGTGAGTTCGTTGTTTATAGACATTGAGATTTGAAATAGATTCAGAACTAGACACAACGCTGTCTTCCTTTTATACGATCACAAGACATTTTGGTGCCGTGACAAACTAGTAAATAGTCGAAATAAGCAGCTGAACAAGCTCATTGCGATGCGCGACGGTCATCGTCGCCTTATAACCAGAGAATTAGAGAGATTCGACTCAACCGAGTTAACGACATCAGAGTACGAGAGATTACTTCACTTGATTATGGAGGAGGCAGAAGAAGTGAGAACCCTCAACGATAAGATCGTCAGCCATAACGATATCGAAGATTTATCATCGGAACTGGTCGAGGGAAAATCATATTCATTCGACCTAGAGTTAAAGATACAAAGACTTAGAGATAATCTGAATAAACGTATCGGAAACAAAGAAGAAATTACATCGAACGTTTCACAAGACGAAACCAACAGTGGGCAACCGGAACCCGATAGAAGATATTGTTTGCGCATTAGACGAAATACAGCCGAGTCTTCCGGAAGTGAATCGCACACACACTTGAGGTATCTACCACGAAGAAGATGACCAACCAGAGTGTTTCATTTCAAAAGTTGCCAAAACTATCTCTGACGTCGTTCTACGGGGATATAGTAGAGTGGCAGACGTTCTGGGACAGTTTCGAATGTTCTGTACACCAAAACCAGGAACTATCAGACGTCCAGAAATTTGCATATCTTCGTGCATTAGTTCATGGCGCAGCGAGTTCATGTATAGCGGGATTCCAGTTAACAAACGTGAACTATATGAAAGCTATCGAGCTACTAAAACAACGATTTGGACAGCAAGAAAAGATAGTAGAGGCGCTGATGCAATCGCTGATCCAATTAGATCCACCAAAGAACACTCCTGATAGTCTTCCAGCATTTTATGATAGACTAGATACCAGCATAAGAGGATTAGAATCACTAGAAGAGTGTCAAGAGACATATGGGAATCTGTTGGTGCCTATCATAAGAGACAAGTTACCGACCGCAGTACGTCAAAGTATGGCACGTGATCATGGGACCAATCGCTGGAAGCTTCCCGACCTAAGATGTGCCATCGTGAAAGAGATTGCCATCATGCGAGAAGGCGACACACGGGAACTTCCGGTTTACGGCGCACTTATGCCGACTGCGTCATTCCATACCGGAAGTAGATGTCCGAGGAAAAAACCCATGCCGTCAAGATCAAACGAAGATATTAAACATCGGAAGGTGACCTGTCATTTCTGCGATGGTGAACATTTTTCAACAAATTGTAACAAGACAACCAACGACAGGGTTCAAATTGTTAAACAGAAGAAATTGTGTTTCAACTGTCTGTCAAACTCACACCAAGTAGCATTGTGTAAATCCCACAACAGATGTCGCAACTGTCAGCGAAAACATCATACGCACTCTTCCCTGAATCCTGATGCCTCTCCATTCCAAGGCAGCGCTACGGCACATACAATTCTTCATTCATCCACACAGGCAAGATCTAATGTTCTCCTGAAGACCGCCGTTGGCAAAGTAAGTTCCGACAACTGTATTATTAAAGCAAATATTTTGTTCGATGAAGGTGCTCAGAGATCTTTTATCACAGAGAAACTTGCGAATGAATTGAATGTTAAAGAAACTGGTACAGAGACAATCTACTTAGCAGCATTTGGTCATTCATCTCAAAATGTACAGATAATGAAAACCGCCACAGTGCACGTTATCACTGACCGGAAGGAGCGGATCCAGATTGACGTCCTAATTACGCCCACCATAGCCGTCCCGCTTCCGAACTTACAGAAAAACATCACGTCCCTATCATACCTACGAGGTTTAAAATTAGCACACCCAGTTACTGCTCATAAGACGTTTGATATTGCAATGCTGATTGGTGCAGATGCTTACTGGAAGATAGTTCAGAATCACGTTGTTAGAGGCAACGGACCTACGGCAGTAAAATCAAAACTTGGGTATCTTCTTTCTGGCCCGCTGCCAAATACAAGCGCAGGGACAATACACCATATGCTGAACATTATGACGTCACCTTTGAACACCGTTGACATCGAGCGATTTTGGAAATTAGAGTCCATAGGCATAATGCCGGAAGAGGAGGTGACTTCCGGTCCGAAAGAACTTCAAACATATATGGATACCTGCATATATTACAAGGATAAACAATACAGCGTGAAAACTGCCATGGAAAGAAGACCACCAACTTTTACCAACGAATTACGATGTAGCCGTCAGTCGTACACAGAACATGATAAAACGTCTACGAACAGACCCGTACATGTTCCAGAAATACGACGATATTATAAATGAACAGCGAGAACGTGGATTTATAGAAGCCGTTGACGAAAATTTAAAGCCAAGTCAACCGGTTCACTATATTCCACATCACAGCGTGCGAAAAGAATCGCTGACAACCCCGATACGAATCGTTTACGATTGTAGCTGTCGGAGATCGTCCAACGAACCCAGCCTGATCGACTGTCTTCAATCGACTCCACCGGAACTGAACGACCAAACTGGTATTCTAATGCGCTTCCGATTAAACAAATACGCCGTTACAACGGACATCGAAAATTCCTGAATGTTGACCTAGATGAGGGAGATCGCGATGCTACCCGGTTCCTATGGTTACGAGATCCTCGAGATCCAGACAGTCCATTGATGACGTACCGGTTTAAAACGGTGTTGATTTGGCGCAACATGCTTGCCCTTCATTTTGTGTTCGACCATCTTAAAACACCTAGACTACAACAAGGAAAACTGGGTGAGTGACCATTTTCGCCGCGATATATATGTTGATAACATCGTTTCCGGTTTCCAGGAGGAGAGTGGCGTCATGAAATTTTATCACGATACACGGGAATTGATGTCGGCTGCAAACTTCAATCTACGCTCCTGGAACTCCAATATCAATATTTTGCGTGACATGGCTAGTGTTGATTGTGTACTCGACACTGATGAACAGACGAAGATTCTCGGAATGAGGTGGAACTCAGATGAGGACACATTGTGCTTTCCACTAAGACACATTCCTGTTGTTGAAACTGTGACAAAGAGAGAAATATTACAGCATATTTCGAAAATTTACGACCCCCTTGGCATTCTTTCACCGATGACTATTCGTGCAAAGATATTGTTACAAGAACTGTGGAAAATGAAGTATTCATGGGACACTCCAGTATCACCAGAGTTATACCGGAAGTGGAGCGACTTGGCGTCAGACTTGAACACACTTGCTTCTTACAGAGTAAATCGTTACTTGTTAAAGAATACATCATCAAGAAATAATGAACACATTTCTCTTCAAGTGTTTTGTGACGCAAGTATGACGTCATATGGTGTTGCAGTTTACATCTGTACCGGACATGAATTTAATGTTATACTATTCAGTACCACAGTTTTGTAAAAAAAAAACAGCAACAAAAAACTATATTATTCCTAAAAGCATAAAAACAACAAAAATATATTTATAATATTATTATATGCTCCTTTTTAATAAAAACATAAAGTTATTCTATGTTATAACCAGGAACACATGTCATGAAATAAAATAAAACCTGAACGACTACGTTAAAAACATACAAAAACGCTGTTCTAATGTATAAATAAATAAAATTGCTACATTAGATAAGACACATTCATTTCATACACAAGCTAAACACGTGTAATGCAGTACAATAATACACATAACACTGGCAACAAACTAAACTACGCATGAGTCTATTAGTTATGTAAAAAAGTCAATATCAACGCTTAATGGACAATACAGAGAAAAGCCTTCCAGAACTAAGTCTGCAATTGTTTCTCTAAACCCGGAAATAAACATACTAGTAATTCTAAAGACACAGCAAAAAGCCTACTTAACATATTTAGGTAATTTCAATATGAATTAGGTCGAAAGATCCTTACTAAGGAAAACAATCGATGCATGAAAGTGAAGCATCAGTTCTAACGAAAGAAAAGTAAGTAAATTTAACTGAAAATTATTTTGTTTGTAAGAGGTACATTGGAGCCTCACCCTGGGAAACCAGACCCAATGCAAATGCATCACGTGTAAGAATAATATGTGCAGTCATCACAGGCTCATCTGGAATAATAATCTACGCTTCAACTGGATTTTCGTTTCAAGGAAGTTTCCTCTTCGCGAAAGAATAGTTAAAGCGGGAAGTGTCGTCCCGGATTAGCATATGCGCCCATGCATAAAGACCCGTTTTTCAAAATTAAGATTTATATGAATAAATTGATTTTTTTAATTATTGGTGCAAATTGTTATGCATACTTTACGGGTGAGCTTTGCTCGAACAGAAACATACTTGATAGATTTACGACATTACACAATTTCGCATGGACAGAAATTATAAATTAATATGATAATTATAGGTTGAAAACCAAATTGTTATTATACGACTGTTTTCAATGCGTTGTTATAACGCATGTGCATGGTATATTGGTTCTTTGATATATATTAAATCGATTAAGGCAAAGTTAATCTTTTTACAAGTTTGTTGACCGAGGCTTTAAAATCATACACTTACAATTACATTCTACGAATAAAATGTCACCCAAACAGTGTAGGTTAATGTTTCTTTCGTAATCGGAATAAAGCTTTATAAGGTTAAAACCCAAACTAACAAACGTTTAGAGCTCCCACAATTACAAACATATGTGAAAAAATTAGCAGGCGATAGTAAAAGGGAACTTTTCAATGTATTAATATGTGTATCATAATGAGATCAGATGAACTCCGTACTTATTCCTTTCTTGGCGGTATGAGCGATTAAAATTCATTGTCGAGCGTTGTGCTATTTTTCCTCTTCTTTAAAACTATAAAACATACATGCAGCTGGCATTACCTGATTTTACTCTTAATTCTTAATGTTTTCTTCTTCATGAGTATCCCATAAAATATGTTCAGCTGTTCTTCTTACTCTTTTTCACATCGGAATCTTACTTTGCATCAGACGTTTGATTTTCTACAGATGCATTCTGGTGCTCGGTAAACTAAACCTCCGCGCAGTGATTTGACTGCAACCAGCATAGCTGGATCAAAACCGTGCCATCATAACCAACCACGTGATGATAGCCTAGCCACGTGGTACAATAATTTCACCATTGTAATTTTAACCTTTTTTATGTAGTATTTTTTTTATATAAATAACCTAAACTTAAACACTATATTAAAAAAAGAAAGAAAATTATACTACTCCTCCACATATAATACTTAAACGAACAAACAAAAACAAACAAATCGAGATGCATGTTTGTGAGAGTCCGAACTTTGTGTGGAAGTGCTTAGAACGCAGTAGGCCATGTCCTGAACGTGGTCCCCATGCATCCCCCCTGGGATTAATTTTCACCTATACCAAGTTATTCAGTAACTCAAGTAAGTAAATTTGTTCACTTGTCCTCAAAGATAAAGTGATTTTCCCAGGCCATTTTAGCGTGGCGAAAAGCCACGCCGCCCTTCCAGATCGCCACTCTGCCCTTTACGAAGGCAAATTTCGCATCGCGCCCTTCTTTTCAAAGGCAAATTTCGCCACGCGCCCTTATCGATAACATCTTTATTGCCTACGATCTAACTTGGTCCGCAAAATCAGCTACCTTGATTGTCTGTGACGCTCCGACTGTGCTTTATTTACTTGAGAGACGTCAACGTCTAATCGACTATATTAATTGAGCAGATTTAATCTATTACAGTGCTCGATTATAGGTAGGTCTTACTGAATGCTCCAAAGCTGTGAATTAGTCATGCGTGAGTAACCCCGTGTCAGTATCAATCGATTATTCCAGAGGCTATGTCATACCAAGCGCACTTTTCGGTCGGCAATGTGTACTCCTCCACAATAAAATCGTTACTTCGGAGACTTTTGATGAAAAACTCGATGTTATTCTCGTGGCAATTGTGAATTGCATGCATTATTCAGTTATATCAAAACATTTTTTTACGCATAATTACATTTAAAAACACAAACAAATTTATTCTTTATCGTTTTAGTCTTTAAGATAATTAGATCTAATTATTGAAATAATTGCGGAGACGTATAATAATTTAACAAAATGCGAATCGCGTATACGATTTTACGTTGCTATGCGCACCTGTCGCTTACATCATTTGACATTTTAACAACATGGCGGACTATACAGAATTAAATTGTGACTCGGCAAAAATGGAAAATAACGTCGTAAGCGATCGAATTAACGATTGAGGCTAAACATTAAGAAGGAATTAATGAAATGTCTGTGATAATCAACGATGCATAAAAATGTTTTAGATAGCAACAACATTATTTATTTATTTGTAATCTACTCGGTGGATGTATGTCACGGAAACGAGTGTTTGCATATTGTTAGCGATCAATTTACTCGCAATGTTATTTTAAACATCTGGCAAGATTATTGTTAGAAAATGGGATAAGACAAACATGGTTTCATTTATATGTTAGTGGATCTGGGTATAATCAGATTCATATGCATATATTGCTTCATTATGTTTGTCGTGCTGTACAGTTTATTGAAACAGCATGGAACTTAAATGTACATTGCAAGGTAAATATATTAACATAAATCATAGTAAGTTAAATACATCAATTACCATTAAATGTGCTTGTTTATATGTTATTTTTTTCCACAACTGCTTCTGATGCGATTACATGTTTCCCCGTAATTCAGGTATTCAGGGAACGTTTTTGCCCTTTTTTGCCTAAACTGCGCGCTAAAATGCCCTTTTTGAAAGTTATGCGCCATGCCCCTTTGCCCTCCTGGGAAAAACACTATTTAAACTCAATTGAAAGTGTTCATATCAACCAGTTTCCATGGCAACCGCGACTCAAAATTGGAAAACGGTCCAGAGCGACTATATCACATCATTATTATATTATATCATATCGTAATACAAACAAATTAGTGTTTAAACAATGGCTAAACATTGTACTTTATTTTAAAGACGAAATTTTATATTTATATCATTTGCATATTCATGAATATTAATGAGAAACTAACAAAATCGGGTAAAATTACTATTAATTATTATAACTTTGTAACTATGCAATCAAGTTTGATGAATTTTGTGTCTCTAGGTTTTAAGGGGCAAAGAACACATAAAGATCGTCAAAACTTGTTTATGTTTCCAATAGGACACATAAATCCAACATGGCGTCCAAAATGGCCGCCTAGATGACCGCAAAAACCTATAAATGATCATAACTATGAAAATATCCACTCAAATTTGATTTGTTTGGTGGCCATACATAGGTTTCAAGGGCCAAAGAACATATTAAGATCATCACACGTTGTTAAAGTTTATTTTATTACACTCAAATCAAACATTGCGTCCAAAATGGCCGCCAAGATGGCCACCAAAACCTATTAATGATCATAACTATGTAACTTTCCACTCACATTTGATGATTTTGGTATCTAAACCGAGGTTTCGAGGGGCAAAGAACTCATTGAGAATGTCAGACATAGTTTAAGTGTATTATGATGCACAGAAATCTCACATGGCGTCAAACGACACAATACGAAGGACCACAAGTCCATTACTTTTGACGTGATGCGTGTTTTGTGAAATGCCATCGTTTGGACCTTGCAAGATTTCTCGATTTTGACAAGAGGATCGATATTTTTCAACTTCATGCATCACTGAGTTTGCTGGGAATGATGCTTATCTTGCATTAGAAAAGCCTGTACCCTGGGTTGTTGTCAGTCAAATTCTTGCATATGAATAATATGTACAATGGGGACAAAGTGTGCAATCTACCAACATAAGCCTTAGTTTGCAACCTTGCCACAACCTCCACTCCATTGTAACGTTTGACCAACCCTTGTATTGGAAAGCTGCCGCCGAAATCATCATTGATGCGCCACAAAATAGAGTAAACTGCTCTCAAAAACAAACTTGATGCTGTTTATGGAGAAAAGGCAATTTTGCACATTTTGACACGAAAAGCTGTCCAGAGCGCTTCACGGGACCATCTTCTTGTTGAAAAGTGCATACACAGCAATCTTACAGCCGAAATGACCAAGGAAGATCCAGACATTCAGATACTGCTTGATCATGCCACGTGTACTCTTCCCTTCTTAGGGGCAAAACGACGCTAGCAGATGATGCATGTTATGCGATTTTGATCAAACTCGAGAGGGCTACAAAGAAGAAAAAACGTGAACTTGCCACGACCTCAAAGACAAACATAGTATGGCTTAATTATCTTATGAATACAAATTAAAGCATATCGTACTGTGTGTTGGCTGATGCATTAGCAGGCAGTGTCCGATATAATATCCATCTTTGCTGCAGCTGGGTACATTACCTGCAATCTGCTTATTACTACATGTATCTGCTGCAAATAAGCAACCTAGAGGAAACGCATCCGGACGTTTATCGAAAGTTCGGTATTGGTTTTCATGTTGTTCGTAGGAGCAATTGTGCTGAGCTGGGCTAGGACGTGATCTTGTCATTGAGTAAACATTAATGATGTTTCTATAGAGTTCATGTAGTCTAACTCGCGGCAGTGGAATGACATAGGAAATGCAAACCCCTTGGATCCTATCTGCAACATCCGAGCACAACAGTGCGATGCAGGATGTCATAGAACTGACCTATACTACAAGTCAACACAAAGACTCAACTAGGCATGCATCAAAGGGGATTCTTCTGATCTAGAGAAAATGCAGACACAGATTACAACCTGCTCACCATACAGAGCTGATCCTACTCTGAGAAACATGGTCAATGGCACTGCGGCTGGGTCAGATATGAATGTTCATGCAATTAAGGCTGTTTGGAAAACGACCATAAGAAATATGATTGGAAAGTCAGTCTTTGCTTATAAATTTGCGAGAAAATACAGAGCCACAGCTATTGGGAATACCTTGGCTTTTAAGATCGCTTCTGACCGTGTTTTGTATCCTGCTCTTCAGTTCCAGCGTTTCCTGGTGGTGTCCAAATCTGGAGATGACTCCCTTGCAGTCGTATTGTCTTATGAACGGAGCTTCCATCATGCTGCCAAGAACTTACTTTGTACAGCAGATAAGCCTCAGATCGCTCAGGCAATTAGAGAGTATGCTGTAGAAAAATCACATGAGGCTGTGATACACTGTATTCACGAAACATATGCATGATTGTGGCACTTTGCTGCATCGTTGACCATGGAGAAGGGCGACTCAAATAACGCAATAGCCGAGTCTTATGAAGATTCAGAAAAAGGCATTACGGACAAGCGCCAGTGGGGTTCGATGGCTACGAAGACTGTCATTATAACAAAGACAACACGCACCGGAGACGATGAAACAAACGTGAATCATATTGCGAGTTTCAGCAAAGAAACAGAATGCTCATGAAAAATATGAAGACTTTTGTCACGTGACAGAAACAAGGCCGGTATGATTGCTCTGATCAGCACAACTCTGACTAAAGTGGGATGCTATGTTGTTCTGTCTTCAGGGGATGCAGACGTTGAAATTGTTAAATCAACGGTATAACGATCCCGTCGTAGCACCACAACGTTGGTGGGCGAGGATACAGATTTGCTCATCTTCATCCTGCTTTACTCCGAAGGGACAATAAAGACCATCTACTTCCGCTTTGATGTAAATAAATAGTCAAAGGAATACAAAGTGTATAATATTAACCTTTTGAAAGAACTCCTGCTTATTCAGGCTATAATTAATCTTCAATGATTTTCAGCAACGGTTAAAAGTCTACAAAAGTTATTAAAACCTGATCCTATCATGAAGTCATGTTCTAGTTCATTCTATCTTCCAAATGTCGTAAATTGGATTTTATGATTATTCAACTGCTTAGTGATGACCTCAATTCGATTAAAGTGTTCATTGTCTCATAAACTATGGCGTTTTACATAACAACCATAACGTTTGAGTAACAAGTTATGGACTTGTGGTCCATCGTATTGTGTCGATGGCCATTTTGGACGCCGTATTGGATTTCTGTGTAACATAATAAGCTTACATTTTGTCTGATGATATTAATGTGATATTTATATGTTTTTGCGCCCTGAAACCTGGGTATAGACAACAAATTCATCAAATTAGAGTGGACAGTTACATATTTTAATTTTATGATCATAAATTGGTTTTGGCGGCCATCTTGGCGGCCATTTTGGATGCTTTGTTGGATTTGTGTGTAATGAAATAAACTTAAACAATGTCTGATGACCGTAATGTGTTCTTTGCCCCATGAAACCTATGTATAGACACCAAATCGTCAAATTTGAGTGGATAGTAACATAGTTATAATCATTAAGAGGTTTTGGCGGCCACCTTGACGGTCATTTTTGACGACATTATGGATTTCTGTGTTACAAGTACATAATTAACTTACACTTTGTTTGGTGATATAAAATGTGTTCTTTGTCCCCTGAAACCTGCGTATAGACACAAAATTCATCAAATTTGAGGGGAAAGTTACATAGATATGATTATAAATAGGTAGTGGCGGCCATCTTGGCGGCCATTTTTGACGCCATGTTGGATTTGTTTGTACTATATTAAACTTAAACAATGTCTGATGATATAAATGTGTTCTTTGCCCCCTGAAACCTGTGTATAGACACAAAATTAAGTAAATTTGAGTGAAAAGTTACACAGTTATAATCATATATAGATTTTGGTGGCCATTTTTGACGCCATGTTGGATTTGTGTGTACTATATTCAACTTTTACAATGTATGATGCTCATTTTGTGTTTTTTGCCCCTTGAAACCTAAGTATAGACACCAAGTTCATCAATTTTGATTGTATAGTTACATAGTTATGATCATAAGTAGTAATTTTTTCCCGATTTTGTTAGTTTTTCATTAATATTAATGAATATGCAAATAAGATAAATATATAATTTGGTCTTTAAAATAAAGTACAATGTGTAGCCTTTGTTGAAACACTAATTTATTTGTATAACGATAAGATAATATTCAAAAATGATGTGATATAGTCGCCCTGGCCCGTTTTCCAATTTTGAGTCGCGGTTGCCATGGACACTGGTTGATATGAACACTTTCAATTGAGTTTATTTTTGAGGACAAGTGAAAAATATTACTTACTTGAGTTACTGAACAACCTGGTATAGGTGAAAATTTATCCCAGGGGGGGGTGCATGGAGACCCCTATTAGGACATGGCCTACAGTGGTTTCCTCTTATTCTTCTTCTGCTGCTACGGCCAGGGCTGCGCCACGACCACTACCGTCTGCAGCCGAGACAAGACGAAAATAACGAATGCAAAAATATGAAGATTGTTAAATTTATCTTAATCAGCTTTTGATAAAACGCATTACATGAGCCTGGTTCTGGGATATCTGGGCTGAATGTTAGAGCGTAAAGTGTCATCCAGGATATGCGGACTACACATGCTAATCAGGGATCACACTTTCCCCATTTATGGTACATTTTCTTTAAAGAACAATGTAGGTGGAAAGTATCTTCCCTGATATAATGTGCGGACTCCATATGCTAATCTGGAACGACGCCTAACGAACATGTATTCAGCCAAGAATTCCCTAAACGAGGCTCCCATAATGACAACCCTGAAATATTTATCCAAAGGACACAGGGTACATCTTCTTGTTCTTTTTGATCGACATTACACGTGGGATCCGCAGGCAAGGGTGTTTTGGGTGGTCTTGTGTAGAGCCAATATCTGTCTGAACAGCTTGCATTACAAATAATACTGAACGCAATTCCTTAAAACATGTTACATTTTTTCTTTTATCAAAATATAATACCGTAACTTTTTTTCCCATATCTAAAACATTACCGGTATATGTTGATAATTTTTCTTAATACATATCGCTTAAGTTTGAACTTAATCTTAACCTCAATTATTCGACCAATGTAATTCCAACATTAACTATACCAAGCATTCTGATTGGTCAATATTTAAATGTGTGACTTGAAAAGGCATGGGTACTTATTTGAAAAGCTGAAGAAAACTTGAAAGAAATTCAGTAACACAACTCATGCCTCGCATCATTTCATTTCAAGTTTATTTTCTTTAATTGGGGTACTTTTATACATGTTCAACATGTGTTTCCCATTTTGCAACATGTCAAATTGACACCATTCATATGCAGGATAAACAATATGTGCCAAAATATCACCGTATTTAAAATTTTCCTTTATCAAGCTTTAAAAACTCTGCCTCTGGGTTTGAAAAATTTCAAAACCAACACCGGCAATTTCGT
This sequence comes from Dreissena polymorpha, assembly GCF_020536995.1. Classification (NCBI taxonomy): domain Eukaryota; kingdom Metazoa; phylum Mollusca; class Bivalvia; order Myida; family Dreissenidae; genus Dreissena; species Dreissena polymorpha. The sequence goes on along the minus strand of NC_068368.1, from coordinate 12,476,250 downwards.
CATTTTTTCAGGAACTTTTTAAATATCGTTATTCCCCACGCGGTAAAAAAAAGGTCGCCAGACCTGTATTCACATTGATGTCATAAGACCCTCGTCAAAACGCTTGTAAAATGATGATGAAATAGAAGAGTGTTCAATGATGATGTCATATGAAAAACTTGTAAAATAATGATGCCATATAGAAACTTGCATAATGACGTCATTGTCCTTAAAAAATGATGAAAAAATAAATGTGTATAAGGTATGTAAGAGAAACAGAAATGTGGAAATTAATGTCATGCAAAACAAACATGTTATAACAAGAGCGCAATTATGGTGTCATTCAATATACATAGACTGATGTAATATAAACGTTCTAGGGCGATCTTGACGTGCAATAGCTCTATGAAATCAAGATTTGCGTCTCAATCATTTCACATGCCTTCAACGAGATAGTCTCATCTATTAAATTTAACGTAATACCCCTTCAAGTTTAAAAATATGAAAACTTAAAATACATAACTATACAAAAGGTAAGACCACTGAAAATATGAAAGAGCAACTTTGTGTTCTTTTGAACTACATACATCCCCTCAAGAACATCTACCAACCTATAAATTTACGGATGATGTATCTTTATATTTTAAGATATGCTTTGAATAAAATGTAAGAACTTAAAGGGATCTTTTCACGCTTTGGTAAATTGACAAAATTGAAAAAAGTTGTTTCAGATTCGCAAATTTTCGTTTTAGTTATGATATTTGTGAGGAAACAGTAATACTGAACATTTACCATGGTCTAATATAGCCATTATATGCATCTTTTGACGATTTTAAAACCTAAAAATTATAAAGCGTTGCAACGCGAAACGATTGAATAATTTGGAGAGTTCTGTTTTTGTCGTTAAATTTTGTGAAACTACGAAGATTGCTTATATAAGGTATAAAATACATCACATATGTGTAATCGGCGGAATAGCTCAGTAGGCTAAAGCGTTTTTACTTCAGAGCTCTGGCAGGACTCCAGGGGTCACTGGTTCGAAACCTGGTCCGGGCAATGTTCTTTTCCTTTTTTTAATTTTATTCTTGATTTTTTACTGGAGCTTTTACGATCCAATGTTTACATTTATCGATATAAAGCATTTAATGAATAAGTTAAAAAATGCCAAAATCTGTGAAAAGGCCCCTTTAAATCACAAAAGAGCATTTTCAATATACATGTATGGCTGAACCATGAATAGTTTTTGTGCGAGGCACATCGAGGTACTATATTTCAGGTTCATACTTCTTCAAATTTTGAAAATATGCCACATAATTTTTTTACAACACACATTAATACAGTACAATTAACAGGAAATAGCAACAGTGATGGGTTTTGGGCACTGTACATAAACTTAATAAGTTACATCGAGGTATTACGTTCTAAGTTGATTCTTTAAGGTACTGAGCTCAAATGCATACCTCTTCTAGTCTTCAAGATATGCTCCAGACAAAATATAGCAACACAAAATAACCAAAGGAAATAGCTCTAAATATATGGAAGCAACAGTTATGGATTTGTGCACTGCACATGCCTTATATGAGTTATATCGAGGTTCTAAGTTTCAAAGTTGCGTGTGTGTGCAGACTTTGTGTCACAACTGTAGTTGATGCACTCTGAATGACACAATTTTGATATGTGTTATCACTAAGAGAACAAATGTTTGTGATATACATGTCTATGAATTAACACACATTGAAAAACAACTAACCAATGTGGTGTTGCGAATTTCGACCACAGGGGTTTAATTTGAACAAACGTGCAGTACCACTACATGATGTCAAACGCCAAATGATAAGATGTTCAAAGTAATTTACTATTAAAGTATTTAATTTAATCACGCGACCCTGGGAAAGTCGTTAGAAAAGTATGTTAACACACGCATCTCACTGCACTCTACGCAGTCACATACGGCGGAAATGACAGTATCATAAAAGCTCCCAATGAACACTATGTGCTCCGGTTGGAAAACAGCCGTGAAAGAGAATTACCCAAGGATCATTTCTATGAATTTCAGTCATATGTACTTTGTGGTTCAGGAGAAGTCGTCAAAAGATTTACAAACACAGTCACAAAGAGAATGACGGACATCACAGTTTCATAAGAGCTTCACACTTCCACTATCTGTAAATGTGATAGAATAACTCGATATTTATCCTTTTCACTTACAATCTTACAAGTTTCTGAGTATATTTACATCTCTAAATTTCATCATGCGTGTATTCCTTTTACGAAATTTGATTTTTATCTTTGTTTACATTTAAAATACAACTTATTTAGTTGCCTGAATTTAAACTCTTGCCATGTGTCGCAAAATGACCATGAATATCTGAGGACGGATTCATAATCAACAAAACTAATCAAAATAAACAGCATACACAATGTTAAGTGAACATTTTAACCATATCCTAACGTAGATAGTAACGTGTCCGCTAATCGTCCCATTGATATTGGTACTCGCGACAACTAAAGTAGGATACGATGTTCTTTAACATGGCCATATAACAAAGGACGTCACGTGGATAATTAAGATTGCATTTCAGTGTTTAAGTTTACAATTGTAGCAATTCTCAATAGTGACACAAATGGCTTCCAATTTGCAGATTTTAATTAATTGATGGCTGGACTTTTTCTAAGATTTTTTTTGTTTTACTGGTAAAGAAAGTGAAACACTGGCCCTGATTTGTGCCGTGTGGAATGTGATTTTACTGTTGTTAATATGTGGAACACAACAACTATTTTCACAAGACGCATGCAAATTTGAGCAAGAAAAACATCTATCAGTAACCTTAGACTAATTTTGGGTTATTTAGAGCCATGCCAGGAGCACAAGAAAGGGATAAACTATTCAGTCTGCTCTGTACTATTTATTATTATGATTGATTATGCATCGCATCGGTACGAAAGGACAGGTATCGTTAAACCAGGATAGCTCTGGCCAGACTATAATGTTTCTTGTAAAAAAGTACAAATTCATATTGTCATATAAGGGAAAGATCTGGAATGAAATAACTGGGTGGTGTGACCTCTTATTTACTCTCAATCTCCTTCCCCTCTAGAATTGTCAAAACTAAACTATAGAAAATTTAATACAGTACGATTATATTCAATGGTTTAGTGATTAGATTCAGCCAAAACTCTGTATTTTAGGGATTGGACTAAGCATTTACCTCGTTTTATAAAATCATTATATAATGCTTTCCACAATGCCTGTTACAGGTAATCATAAGCAGCAACATTTATCTTAAGTGATTATTGATCACTCCTTATCGCATGATAACGGATAATACATGGTTGTGTTTGAGAAAGTAATATTATGAGGTAACTGACAGGCTCACATAATGCAAATATTGCGATCTTTAATTAGTGTATTTAATATCTGTCTAGAACAGATTTAGCAATGTACTTAAACATGCTCCACTATCGACTTATCTGGGAATGAAGATATAGGATATATAATACCGTATCAATCCACATGAATGATGTGAGTAGACAGCGTGTGGCGTAGGTCCAAAGGGCGAATTTTTAGTTTAAACATCAACTTTCATTTCAACTTTTCATTACGTTATACCGCAAACCTTGAGAGTTCTATTCGTGGAGGATTAGATTTGTTTTATGACTTTTCTTGATTCACCTGTCAGGAAAATAAGAGAAACACAGAGGCTGAATTTTACTGCGAGAAATGTTCCGAGTGATTTTGTGTGAAACGTTAGGGCAACAAACACACGTTAGTATATACTTAAAAAGCAATGTATTTATGTTGCCGATATAATATAGTTAATATATTAGGCATGGTTAGCAATAAGGAGTTTAAAAGTTTTTTAAATGACACAAAAATAATTCATTCCAAAAAAATATGCTTTTAAAGACCTTTAGCATTGTTAGGATTTTTTTCACTACATGTATTTTGAAATAAAGATGTTTGTTTAACAGCTGTATGGTAGAGAAAACCAGTTACCGTGACCATTGACCCTTTGATTTGAAAATTATTATCGTCATCCTTCATCAAAACTAACCATTATACTAAGTTATATGATCCTTATAATTATTTAGAACGCATTTCATAGAACAAACCCCTATTACCTTGACATTTTACCGGACGACTTCAAAATCATTGTCGTCCTTTATTAAAAAAAACAACAAGCATGGCAATAAAGATGATCATAGGTCAAAGTGTTCTTTTAGGAACGTTGACCTTCGACCTAATTTCCTCAAACTTCAAAAGTGACCACTTAACCAATGTCCATGTTCAAATGTCTACAGCGTTGTCAAGATATTGTATGGAAAATATTTTTCTGTTACAAGTCCTTTTATTATGTTTGCCTTAAAATCAATATGTGTCATTCTTTTATCCCATATAACCAACAAACCAATTTAGATAAATGCAGGTCAAAGCATAATCTAGGCACCATGCAGACACAAAATTGATACATAAACATGTGTCTTTTACCTTTGACCTGTTGAGATCGAAATCTAAACCCATTTCCATTTGTATTCATGTAACAACTTTACAAATTAGCATGGCTGTACCTCAGAGTGTTCTCAAAATATACGGCCAAAACGAATTTCTTGTTCCAAACTTGTAACCTTAACCTTTTGCGTTGTCACTTCAATAAAATCAATATGCCACTTCCCTTTCACTTAAGTAACCACTATAAGCACTTGACAAATTTGCATTATCATATGTCAAATTAGTTTAAATATAATGCGGGTAAACATATTTACTATGACAATCCCTTGTGACCTTAAATTTTTACTTGTTGACCTCACAGTCAAGTGGCGTCTAAAAGACCTCTCCTGTAACCATCATATCTATGTACATGAATGTAGGTCAAATCATTCTATAAAGGTAGATATCTCGGTCTATGGTGTATGAACAACCCGACCTAAACCTTTTCCTGCTCATAAGCAAAGTAAAGATAGCTTAATGTAACAATTATAAAACCAGAACAGCCTTCGAGTAACTCGCAGGCGATTCGAGTTTTATGCCGGAAGCTGCTCATCAGATCTTAGGGTATTAAATGATGCCTTTAAAAAGTGAATTCAGTAAGAAAGATCTTCTATTTAATTAGATGTTCTAAGGAATTCCAAACAAGTCAAAATGCCTATATAAGCGACCTAAAGACGGACAGTTGCAAATTAATATAGCCCTGCTGCATCGAAGATGGGCATACACATTAATTTCTTTGACCGCCTGTGATTTAAAATTGATAATCTACTGAAACCAACAACTATGCAAAATACAAAGTTTAGTACATTTGTACACATACAGTATTGAATGATAAAGTATTAATGTTGGAATTTAAATTTACATTCTAGATAAAAATATGTCAAAGTGTATGTTTTGAAAAATAATCATGTATACAAATAATATGTTTTAAAGTGTATACTTCAGAATATTAACGAAGCTTAGCGATAAAAAATATGTAAAGTGGGGTTGTTTTTGTAGAAAATGCACTTATGTGGTACTGATAGCTGAAAATGTGAAAAACCTCCATAAAAAGGGAGAGTTCAATCAGTTGTTAGCAACTGTTGATACACAATACAAGCAGTTGATACATAAGAATGATGACTTTGAGAAAAATATGAAAACTAATGAGAAATCTTGCGAAACAATTATGGAAAAAGTTTATATTTTACGGAGGAAAATAAATGGAAAATAAATGATTCTTTGGATTACTGCAGAAAAATACCAAGAAGAAGTTGTTCTAGAAACCATGAGAACATATATAAAAACTGACATAGAAAATAGCACTGAGACCATCAAAAATATAACATGCTTGAAAAACGATTTTCTACGAGGAAAAGACAGAAGGGAAGCAATGCGTTTTATCAAGTATAGAAAATGCCTTGTACATTCTTTAAATGTAGAAGCAGTTTTACAAGAAATCACAACAAAAGATGAGAATACACTTACCTTTAATCAAGATACCAGAATAATAACAAACGCTGGCGACTGTCTCAGGCTTTGGACAAAAACTTAGCACAATGAAACAATCCCAACCGGCTAAAGGCACAACAAAAAACACAGTTACCACACAGAATAAAACTAAAACATCGAGCCAGTCGGACCCTGGAAACCAAACAATTAAAGGATTCAATGTTAAACAGGCCAATGGCGAATCCAGACAGTATAGCAATGGACACCAAACGAGCGATTTGACCATGTTAGGCCCAGTATCAAGTTTATCAAATCAAATGGTCCATGGATATCAACCAGGTGAAGTAAGCAATCCTGATCTTATCAAACAAGTATAGAGTAGTAAGAAGAATCATCACCACCGACTGAACCCACACGAAAGTGAAGCTGCTAAATCAGACCTACGATGTGGTGGCCGACTGTGACTTGCCTGGTTTACCATATTCCATGTGCAGTATTGACTCCAGTCTGGTAGCTGTTACTCGGTATAGCAATGAAGTCCACTTCATCAGAGTGACCAATGTTCAGTTGGTAAAGAACAGGATACTGAAGATAATCATTACTGCCTGGATATTCATCACCATGGTAACCTGTACCTTACGGAAGACTGGTGAGCAAGATGTATGAGGTTAAATCATGTAAATATACACAGGTAATAACCTATACTTAGCCAATTCTAATTTTGCTTCAACGGTGATAACAATCAAGACGCTATAAACTACATATTAATTCCATAAAACTTATCGAACAAATGTATTTTGTGTATTTTGTGTAAATAATGAGCTACATATTGTAAACAAGATTCCCAAATTTAGTTTTCAATCCATATTTACAACAAAAGATGAATTGCAAATCAATAGAGCATTTTTAACATAAATTAACGATTATATTTGTCAATGATAACTTTAATAAATATTCTCATACGTAAATACTTAACCAACATATGAAAATAAAGAGCTACAATATATCACATTCACAAAACAACTGGTCTTTATATTTATATTTATTGTACTTTGTGTAAAAGTGTTCTTTTATATCAACTACATGTACTTGTTATATCATGATCTTTCTTTCCACTTATAAAATAACATCTGATGATCACCGTCTTCAATACAACAGTTACCGCCTTTGCAGAAAGTCCAAATGGAGACAAGATGTATGTAATCAACTGAATCAGTACTCAGATAGTCACACTGTCCACAAATTGCACAGTAATCTCCAGAATCACTGGACTGGACTGGGGATCGGGTGTCTCTCTGGCCTCCATGTGACAGACTCAGGACAAGTTTTGGTGTGTGGAGGAGAACGCAACACAGTCATCTAGGTGATCAGGGATGGGAGACTGGCAAGGATGGTCACACGGAAGAATGGTGTGACCGACCCGATGTCTGTCTACTACAATAAACATACAGGATCAATTATTGTGTACATGTCGGATAATGACATAATTGCGTTTAAGGCACAGTAACTGTTGGAGTAGAATGATGCCAATTTATAACAATTTACACATTCATATCGCCCCGAGGTGCAAAAAGATTCCATGTGGCATTGACATTTGAATGCACATGGTACCTTTTTGCACCAAAGGGGCAATATATACATTTACAAAAATGTAACAGTGTTGTATACACTGTATATAAGACACAGAGACTGTTAGAATAATACATATGCAAAATGTTCTTGTACGAAACTATAACAAATGTCCCATGAAACTAGTCTTTATCATAATGATATCATTATGAAATTTAAATTGAAATATACTCACATATTATTTGCAAACAATAGGTAATTAGATTAATCGAAATGCAGTTTTGGAATGATTTAGTTTGGGAAAATTATTTAACTTATTGCTTTTAAATATAAGGTTATGCTACTATTTATAGTGAGCATGTTACGAACTGAAATTTTTATGAACAGAACAGAACAGATAGTTTATTTGCGACTTAAGCATATACAGCTCATCGTCAAAAACAATAAATCAATCATAAATACATATACATACACATGCGTCAAACTAACAACAAATGTTTATGCATTTTTGCACATAGATGATTTTTGTGAGAATGCAATATGAAAGAGAAAGAGAAGGCTCTTAATTGTTAAACAAAGTTAAGTAAATGATTATGATCCGTTAGTGATTGAGCAAAAATAAAATATAGACATTATGCAGTTATAAATTATTTACAAAATCACAATTTTGGGGAAAAAACTATTCTCTCATAAGACTATAAATTTTCGGCTCTAAGTTTAAATGCTTTTATACAAAAATTAGCTAGACGTATCAATACAGATTTTCTAGTCTCATTCAACAATTGTACAAATTTAAACATACTTGGTCTTCTTTTGTAAAAAACAGGTATACATGTATTTCTAATATTATCATATAAAGGACATATAAGAACTAAATGGTACTCATCTTCAATTTCATTCATTGAACAAAATGTACATGTTCTTTCATTTCTTTGAATATTTTGGTGCCTACCAGTTTCTATAAATAGAACATGGGAAGATAATCTCAATTTTGCGATTATGTTTCTAAATTTCGAATTTTCAATTTTGTCTAAATAAATAGATCTTTCAAACATGGGTTTCAATTCTTTGTACAAATATAGTGATGGAGAGTCATTTACATCAATTCGCCATTTTGAAATAAACAAATCTTTTAATCTATTGCGGAACATTATAATAAAGCTGTTAACATTAACCGATTCTGGATATAACCATACGTCATTAAAACCTGACTCTTGCAAGAGTTTCCGAACGTTTGATATCCATGACTTGGAGTGAGGATTATCACATGAATCTTTAAATTGTTTACGAATAATATTACTTAAAATACAGTTAGAAGATTTTCGTTGAACAATTTTAAGAAATATTTAACTACTCGCAAATATCGACATATATACATCGGGTATCTCCCTACTTCGGCATACAAAGCATTTGAATTAGTAGAAGCTTTAACACTTAAAAGCCATTTACAGAATTTGCGTTGGACACGCTCAATATTTTCGGCTTTAGTAAACCCCCATACCTCGCTTCCATAATTTAGAATCGAGGCAACATATGCATCAAACAGATTTAACATTATTTTAACAGATACATTCAATGATTTTGTAACAGTAAATAATGCGTTCATCGCTCTAAGCGCTTTGGCTGATAAAGTATTTGTTGCTTGTATAAACGAGCCGCTGCTTGAAACTACTATTCCTAGATAATTAAAATTGTTCACGATTTCAATTGGATAATTATTGTACACCCATCTATAGCCTTTTTTAAATCTGCCTTTATGAAAAATAACAATTTTTGTTTTTTCGACATTAACCGTTATATTCCACTTCGTGCAATACTCAAACAAATTGTTCAAGGATGATTGTAAACCCTCAGATGATTCTGAGATTAGTACTGCGTCGTCGGTGAATAATAGAAGATAAATGGATAATTGATCAATTGTAATGCCCGCATTTATATCAGCTTGTAAGTGCAATTCAATGTCATTTAAGAATAATGAAAACATTATTGGCGAATATTATTTATGAATAATACGTGATTTAGTATGGGTTTTTAACTGATAAAACTGTTTTATGCAAGTGTGATAACTAACAATAATTATCATTTTAAAAACTGAAACATCAAACCAAATAACAATTGTCATAAAGACACATTTCGAACTTAATAGTTTGAAATTTATAGAAATGTAAATAATAATTAACGGTGGTTCAGAAGTTTTGGGTATCATCTTACATAATGATCATACGCACAATTTGCAGGATTTATATTTATTAGAATAACAAGTGGAATCCGACCTTTAATATATACCAATATCGATGACTTTTGTTGTTAATGCAATGATATAAAATTAAAATACTGCTAACAAAAATAATCATGTTCATAAAGCAATAAATATTTATTATCCATATGTTTTTGGGTTGGAAACGTTTGTACGAAGACTCTAGCGACAATAGACGAAGGTCGAAAAACAACATAAAATAAGATGATTCAATGAAATCAAAGCCAGAGGAGATTATTTACAATACCTTGTCTAACAATCCTCAGTTAATCCATAAAATCAAAACATTGCTCATTGAGATAACCATAATTGATCTTTTGAGACAGTACAGAGTTTCCTGACCTTCCAAAATCACTAAAACTGGCCTGGCACTGTCGTGCATGATACCCCAACACACACACACACACACACACACACACACACACACACACACACACACACACACACACACACACACACACACACACACACACACACACACACACACACACACGCACACACGCACACACACACACACACACCCTCACACACACACACACACACACACACGAACACACACACACACACACACACCCGCACACACACACACACGCACGCACGCACGCACGCACACACACACACACACACACACACACAAACAGTTATTACCTGTTATAATGTTCAAGATATTGTGAGAACTAATAATTGACAATAACTCCAAACAATCCAATCCGACACCTCTTAATTCTCAGTTCAATATTTGAAAAATAACGCTAAATAATTGAATCAAGGGTTATCGTTCTTAGAAACTTTACATCCCCTTTAAAAGATCTTCCTTCCTATTAAATTATAAGTTGACGTCTCCTTTAGTTTTCGATGAATATTCGAAACTCTTTTTAAATCAACAAAAGGGCCTAAAAGCCTTCTGTCGCTCACCCGAGACATGTTGAATCTACACCTTTATGTGCAGATTTTGTGATGTTTGTTTAATCACTGTGATTTTATCTAGGTTATGTACTCTGTATTTCACAGGTTTGATATTGTTTGAGACAGTATAAAAACGCATGAAAGTTTTGAATTTTAAGATACAAACAAACAAGTTACCTGTATGGTTAAGCCACTTTTTACACTTGAGACATGATTTGAACAAACATAGTAAAGGACCACCATACCATATCGCTCATCAGATATTTAACTCAAATCCCTTGCGGTTTCAGAGAAAAAGATTGTTTTAGTTGTGTACTATATAAGTCTATATAAATGCTTTTCTTAAAGAGCAAGGTTAGTTTTGAACCAAGGGGCATAATTTGAACAAAGTTAGTAGAGTAAAACTATACAATAATACAAACCAAATATTAAACCACTTACCTTTGGGGTTTCAGATACAAATTTCTCGCTACAATTTCAGTAGATGGAGCCCAGAAATCCTTCATTCGGAAAAGACAGGGTTCAGTCTTTTCAGTAAATATATTGATATTTTGAATTAACCTGATAATAAGATGGTTTATAAAAAACATTTTATATGCATTTAACGCGGGTTTAAAAATTCAACGGTATTCTCGCAGTACTCGATTGTTTATGCAACACTAAGGAAATACACAGCTTTATTTATACGATGTTTTATATAGATAAATATATATATTCACCAATAAAATTAATGAAAACAACTTAATTGTATTGACCATAGCACATGTTTTCACACTGTTGCAGCCGTTAATGGAAGCCAAGAAGCCAGTTGATGTCGATTGTTGGGAAGTGTGTGTATATATTTCGAAGGTTATGAGGTCCATCCGGGCCATAGGCCGCAGAATTTGTAGACACGGAGTATATTTAAGCACTCGTACCTAAGTTGCTGACTCGACTCACAAAAAGTGAGTGAATATATTACTCTCTGTTCTCATTTACAGTATTGTCAGTGTCGGCAAAAAACTGATGCAAACGTGGGCCAAGGACACCAATTACTGAAGACTTTACCAGGTGATCTAGTTTTTGGACAACACTTGGTCCAGATTTAAACACGGCCTTCATTATGTCAAGATAAACAATCTGAAACCACATAAAATGGTAAGATTAAACATAACCAGGTTACTTGGTTTGTATACACCACTGGCCCAGATTCCAACTTTGCAAAAGTTTTCTCAATATCAAATTTCTGATCAAATTTCATCAACGCCGAGTCATATATGTAGCATCTATAGTGATCACAAGGTTTTTCTAAGATTTGGCATAGTGACCTAGTTTTGTATGCATCTGACCCAGATTAAAAAACACAGTGTAGGTATTACCAAAATTAACATTGTAGCCAAGTTACATTAACATTAAATAAAAATGTTGACTCTAGAATGTTAACAAGGATTTTTAAGATTTTACCAAGTGAATGTGACCTGGTGATTTAGTTTTTTATGTAAGTTAGCCAGATTCGATTTCAGTATATAACATGTCAAGATAACCATTCTGATTAAGGTTCATCAAGATCGAGTCATAAATTTATTTTTTTCTAGAATGGTTGCAAGATTTTTCTAAGATTTAACCAGGTGGTCTAGTTTGCGAATGCGCGTGACATAGATTCTAACTTGGCTTAGATACTGTAAAGATAAAATTATGTTAATAAAAATTGAGTCATAAATGTGGCCTCTATAGGGGTCACAAGTTTTTTTTCTACAGATTTTACCAAGCCCTTATTGTCAAACTCGAATTATAAAATGTCAAAATAAACATTCTGACCAAGTTTTATCAAGATTGAGTCATACATATGGTCTCTAGGCTGGTGACAGGGCGTTTATCACATGACCATGTTTTCAAACCTTGTCTAGATTTATTCAAGATAAACATTGTACACAGGGTTTGATTAAGTCATAAAAAAGGCATCTAGATTTTCATAAGTTTTTTTTTTAAATAAGATTTGACCTGGCGACATGTTTTTTAATATAAATAAGATCCAGGTTCGAACTCGACACTTTTTGTTTTCAAAACATATATTCTGACCAAGTTTTATCAAGATTGAGTCTTTAATATTGCTCCCAGAGAGATAACGCGGTTTTTCTAAGATTTGACGTGAAGACCTGGTTTTTTGACGCATTTTACCCACGGTCAAATTTGACCTAAGTTATTCATTCTGACTAATTTTCATCAATATTGAATCATATATTGAGGCGTTTAGACAGGTTACAAGGTTGTTCAAAGATTTGACCAAATGACCTAGTTGTTTGACGAACATGATCCAGATTGAAACTTTGACTATATATGGTAGTGATGAAAATTCTGACCAACTATTATCAATATTGAGTCATCAATATTGCTTCAAGGTATTTTCTTGAATTATTATAGAATGCTTTCCATTATGCCCCTTAACCATGCGCACCACCAAGTACCTTAAGTATTTTTTTATAATTCCCTACCGGATAATTGAGAAACATCGCTGTTATTGACAAAGTATTATTATGCGGGACCTGTGAGGCTTAGATTATGAAAATAGGATGGGCTTTCATTATTGCATTCATTATCTGCATAAAATGAAGTGAGAGTAGTAATTTACTTAAAATGATTCACTATTGGATTTATCTTGGGATGAAGATAAAGTGTACTTGCATTTAGGTCAACAGAAGTTATTGATCGGCATAATAAGTTGTTAAAATACTTTGTCATGTTTTATGTTTTGATTTATCGAAAGCCCTCGTTCGTTCGTTCGTCCGTCCGTCCGCATGTCTGTCTGTCTTCCGCAAACCGCTAAATTCTTCAAAAGTGAAGAAAATATTGTGTTTTACCTCTGAGGTCACAACGCAGTGACGTCACTATCTAAGTGACATTGCAATATTTCTGAACATTAAATGGACAAACTAATCATCCACACTTAACAATTAAAATAACGTTATGAGCGGAGGTAAATACGGTCACCCATTACTGAGTGCGTCATTGTGGATTATTAATGATTTATATGAAAGTATGTGATATCAAATTATTTCGTATCATATAATATATCATATCATAGCAAACCGATTTTTGTTTCATTAATATTCTTTGCTTTCTTAGAACACTAAGTATTGATGCTTTTCATTGATCTGAGCAAATAATGTTATTTCTCATAATATTATACAAAGTAAATGGTTATTTTTTTGTCGTAAATGTATTACCCATGTTTTGATCACGTTTAAAGTACCTGTCTGTATTTGAACGTTGCAAATAGTCTTTATGACAGCGCTTTTTCCTTTGATAAAGGCTTTACTCTAACATACGCGTTAACGAAGTAGATAGATAAAAATATCAACTTTTACAATTCATTGTAATGTTTCTGATATTTTAATGAATATTTCTTGACTTGCATTAATAATGTAGTCCACTATTTGAATATTAACTTGATTGCGTGGTTTTCAACTATCAATAATTACAAACTAATATACATTTTAACGTATTTGAACATTATAAAGATTCAATACCACATAACATTACATCAAAAGAATAACTAAGGTTGATGTTAGAAATTGATATGTCATTGTTCTATATGACTAGTATCAGGAGTGTCATCGATACTGTTCACGCATGTGTTTTCCAAAGGTCCAGATCTACTTTCGGGTACAGAGCGCAAGGTTTCTTCCTGTAAAAACAAGTGTTAAGAATTAATTACATTTCAAACATTAATTTGCACATGTATTTGCAATTAAGCCGTTCTCAGCCGAGAGTTTATAATTGTTAACATATTTACTATATATTAGTAAAGTTATTTGAACGACAATTGGCAGTGGTCAATTCGTATAAATACATCTTAAAACAGTATTTTTTCTGAAAAAAAACAACAACCTCAAACTTTATATTTGTGTATTGTCAACAACAAAGACATAATGTTATATAATTTCATAAAATTTAGCACACACTTTACCCAAACTATATAAAAAAACATTGAATGAGAAGGATTTATAAGCGAAACATATGGCAACAAAAATACGTACATCTGGTCAGTCCTGAAAATGTTCTCCTGAATTTCGAGCATGTCAGTAGTTGCACAGACCAATGCAGACAGTGTTATCTTTTTAATTGCGTGTAGTTGGGCTGAAAAATAACTGTTTTGTTTTATTTTTATATAAAAAAAAACTTTTTGAAATGTATAAAATATACCAGTGTTGTAAATAAAAATTCAGTATGTCATGCGTTTAAAAACTGATCATTTAAGAATCAATCGCGACCAGAAATGACAGTTCCCAATGCCAGCCATGAAATGAAATCGGTACACACGATCTACTATAGATGTAGAAACTATTTTTTAACACTACGTAAATTGCGAAAACTGTTCTTTAAATGTCAAAAATATAATACAAAAATAATTTACGAGGCGTGAAGCCAACTATTGGGTCCGGTCGCTCAAAGAAGAACCTGTCGCCGTCTCTGAAACGCTTGAACAATTTGGCGATAATACACTGGCCCACAGGTCCCACCCATGCGTCGTCGTACCTTCTCTCTGATATTATGGCCGTCCAAATGTCTATATCGTCTGGGCAACTACACATTAAAATATTTTCATAGTTCATAGATTCAAATAACAATACGGCGATAATAGTATAAAAATAATCATGGTGCGTGGTAACATATATTATTCAATCGATTGATTCCGTTGCACACAACGAGTTTTCTTTCCCCTTATGTCAACATAGTGTGTACTAAATCTTAACACAATCCATTAATGTGCATGAGAAAACTGATAACAGTATATTAATTATCTATTAATAGTATAGTTCCATAAATAAATTTGTAATATCTGATTCATATGTTTAACAAACATGATGATCTTAGCACTACGCCGATACTGATTCGCTTACTTGTTTTGCTTAAAGAGGGAAATAATTGTCTTCAATTGTTGATGAATAAGTTTCCACATAACAGTGGGTGGTCCTCATTGTGTATGTGTTTTTGCATGAATGTCAACGAACTTTTTTCGTACTTAGTAGAAACTATTTTTGTGGATGATCTGGCTCCTTGTATCCATATGTTTTATTCTATTTTTTTATTGATAAACGATGAACTTGTGTTAAAATCCTCTTTGTTAGATAGTAGATACACATACAGGTCATTTACATATATATAATTCAATTGAACAATTTGTATATACTATCTATAATTCACACATTAAAATGCTTATTAGTATGCTCTTATACGATTTAAATCATAATAAGCAGTTTGTTTTGTTCGGTTTATATTTTTATTTATTATATGTGTAGTCGCACATCCGAAAACAATCTCATAATTGTACCTGTACAATTTTTGCAGAAGCATGGCAGTGTCCGGGTCCATGTCGACAAGGCCTCCAGGGCCTGTACCGAAATGTTTTGCGACGCTGAGGCCGCACACGTGACGGTAGGCGTTGTAACCAGGCAACCCGTGATCACGACCTCTGACAATAAATAGTTAAAGTAATAAGCATTGATCAACTTACTGATTTAAATATTTAGGTCATGTGATGAAGTGACTAAGCAGCTTTTTTACAACATAAACTTAACGAGGCCGGCCAGCAATGGTAGTAAAGCGAATGATTACATATACGAGGTTCGTACATTCGACAGCCGGCCAAGCCACATAACTTTTAAAGTATTGGTAAGAAAATTGAGTTAACGTCTATTCTTGCACACAATCTTATTCAAGTAACCAGTCACTGCCTTTAGTATCTACACAAGTGTTTGTAAACCAACCACTTTACAACGAAAACGTTTGAATTGACTTATCGTAATACGACAAAAATATGATTGAAAACCGCAAACTCTATATATTTGAAGTGGTTGACACAAAATAAAATTTATTTTTTTTGCTTTTATAAAGCAGCATCAAAATGAATTTGCTTAAAAACATATATTTCGTGTATTTGTTATTATGAGTCACAAATATTCCAATACATAAAGCTATCATAGATATTTCAATCTGATGATACATAGTTACGTGTGATTTCATCATTTTTATTTGTTATACATTTTGGACGCCCTTTCTACATATTTGACTATTGATATGCTCTTACCTTTGAATGTTTAAAGATGCAAGATCCAAAACCTCGCCTGTGTCGTCTTTGTACAACATCTGCTGCACGCTCGGTTCAAGATATCTGTAATAGCCAGACAGTTAACCCTTTCAGCGCTGGAACCGAATTTTAAAGGCCTTTGCAAACAGTTTGGATCAGATGAGACGCAACAGAACGTGGCGTCTCATCAGGATCCAAAATGTTTGCTATTCTGATCTTTTTTTGATGTGCATACATTTTATTTTTGCTATTTAATAATACATACATTCATATAACATTCATGTAGTGCAACAAACATTGAAAGACATAAACATACATGTAAAGTATGTATAGCCATATAAATAGTAATCCAAGATTTATATACTACAAATGTTTCAAATTAGAAAAACGAGAAAACATGTATATATTTAATATATTAAAGATTCACAATAATGAGTATTAACATAGTTGCAATTAAATCTCTGAGCCTCATTCATGTTTAACAATTAACAAAAAAAAACAAAGAAAACATTGGTTTACTAATACAAATTAAGTAACACATGTATGTATGCATATCTTTTTTTCTATTAATAATATGCACACAAGAAAGATGAATTATTTAATTGCTGAGTTTCATTATGTGTATTACATTTATAGTGCAGATTTAACAAAAATGCAGATTAGATGAACAATACATATATTAGCTGTTATTATAAATGAAGTAGTTTGTAGGGGATGTCTGAAAATGATTTGACCAATGACCAGTTTTTCGATTCCTCTTCTGTTTTTGTTTTTAGTTTTGTGTATTTCGAAAGTTTGCTTCATGCGATTAACAAGCCCAAATTGTGAGGGATTTCTTTTTTTCTTTTGACAATCAAAAATGGACCGTTAAATTTCAAGGCACACAATTTCAGTCATTTTTTAATTTGAAAACCCAAGTATTATACATTGACATTTCAGCTGAGTAAGTAAGCTAGGTCTACTCCCCTTGATGATATCAACAGCAAATTTAACAATATCTTGGGTATAGGGGCAGTACCAGAACAAGTGTGTTATGTTTTCTATTTCATTATAACAGAATGTACATAGATTGTTGGCAACGATTTTTATCTCGAACATAAGATTTTTTTTTCAATATTCTGTTGATAA
Source organism: Dreissena polymorpha (assembly GCF_020536995.1). Taxonomy (NCBI): domain Eukaryota; kingdom Metazoa; phylum Mollusca; class Bivalvia; order Myida; family Dreissenidae; genus Dreissena; species Dreissena polymorpha. Next base: position 12,458,424 of record NC_068368.1, on the reverse strand, counting down.
TTATACACTGTAGCCATCTAATATAGGTATCCCTAGTTAAATTGAACATCAGAGTAAATAAATTTTGTCCCATCGGTATTTGCAAATTCTGAATTCCATTGTGTTTGACTATTAGGAATACTACTATTTTGGATTAATATTTTATAAATGTGTTTGTCTTCTTTAGGACTGGTTACTTTTTTCTTTATATAAGTCGGCAATATTGGCCCTTGGGCTTTATTGTTTTCATTTGACATATTATGACAATTTCCAATGTAGCCTCTTATAATGCTAGTTAATTCTTGGTATGATAGGAAATTAACATGTGTTCCAAAAAGTAATTCAAAAGATTCTTTGGAAATAAAACATACGCTTTCTAGCATTATGTCTCTAACAAAAATGGATACCTCTTTCATATAAACGTTTCATATAAATATAACTATTGTTCATTTAAATATTATGTTTATAACTAGTGGCATATCCTGAATATCATCACTTTTTTATTATTGGCAGCTTTTCAATATACAATATATAAGTGTTCAGTACGTCAAGCCAAATTTTATTGTTTACCTGTAAACATACTTTCTCTACTTTCTCGGCATGCAATTTATCAGTGTTAAAAAGGTTTTAAAATATATTATCGATTTAACGAGTGTTACAATTTCCTTCGCTTGACACGAATCTCTGTAGCCCTGTAAGTTTCATATTTTTCTCAAAGGAACATAAATAAATCATATTTAAACCGCCTTCATTATATTCGTTAACTACCACAGAAGCTTTTGTTTTGCTCTGTCCTGTCCAAATAAAGTGATAAACGACTTGATTTATATGGTGTATGGTTTCTATTCTTAGTGTTGGTAAAGATATACATAAAGTAAAGCTAAAAGCAATGATTTAACAATTGTTATTTTTTTCAGTGGTGCAATTTTCCTACGATTCCAACGGCTTATTGCACTTTTAATACTTTAAATTTTATTTTCCAAGTCTGTTATTACCATGTTTTCTAAGTTAATATCAAAGGTGATACCAAGAACTTTAAAAGTAGAAGCTCCCCATGTCAGTTCATATTTAGTTTTAATTGATCTAGTACTATACTTTTATCTTTGCTTGTTTCCGATAGTATCAATAAATTGTTGTGCAGCAATGTATAATGAACGGCTTAACAAAATTGTGCACAAACGAAATATTAACGCATAATATATGTTAACATTCAGCGTAGTCTATAAGAATCTTCAATTACTGTTATAAAGTTATTATTTTTTCATTTTTTGACATTATCAATTCCGATCAAACCTGTCTAATCCGGAACTCTTAGCATTAGAAGTCCAGCGCAATATATCGTCTATTGCCTGACCATTAAACGCATGGTACAGAGGAACCTTGAAGAAGTGATTGTACAAAGGTTCCGGTGGGACTGGATTCTTGTAGTGTTTATCTAGAAGAGCTATATCTCGCCGAACGCTCGAATGACCCCATCGGAAGGCCAGGCCACCAACGTTCAGTGTTGTAGCGTCAACAAATGGGTTATACGTGTCCTTGTAGCCTTTGGGCTAAAATAGTGGGTATCGAATTAATTTTTTTAATTTCAAATAGGGGAATGCTGTTCATCAAAAAACTCTTTCATGCAGCCAGTCGTGAACGGTATTGGCCAAGCCCCCCTTAATCTGAGCATATTCATTTTATTTGATTGATTGTACCTTCGTAAAAAATAATTGTGTTAATATATGATATGCACTTGTTGGTTTAAGATAATACTTCAAAGGAGATCATTTAAGCAAACTGGAATTTAAAAATGATTTTATAAATCGTCAAATAGAAATTCATGAAATGTGTTTGCATGCAAATGTCTATTTCACTTTACTTGAACAAAACTAGTTAACGTGTTAATAAACATGACATTCGACGGAAAATTGTTTTACCCACATTATTTAGTGTGGCAACCATTATGTTTGCTCATTGGTGGTGGGCATGTTGCCATGTTTTAAAACATAAATCACATTTCTTATGATCCGAGATGGTGACGTCTTTTTTCCTTTCCTACACGCAACATAATTAACGTACTGTACCACCTTACGACTGTTGTTAGTGCCCGTTACGATTAATTAAGGTATACTTTTTCAGTGTTAATAAAGTCAAGTAAATTAACCACATACCGCAAGCTGGATGTTATTGCTGACCATCGCAGCATGTCCAATAGTTTGAGGAAGGTACTCCCCATAAACGATATTCTGCCAAACACCAATCAGGATCTTTTTGGCAATCTGATACAGCATCTCGTCTCCCCAATGAGGATTGACTTTTGACAAGCCAGTCGCAATACTGTTATGTCCTCGCATGAATATTGTGTGGATGGAGGACATGATCGGCTGTTCATTGACTCTCGGATCACCTTTTAAAATAGCATAATAAAATAGGATAATGTTGCCTGAAAATACACAGTATTCGTATGGCAACATAGAAATTGATTTAAAAAGGCAATCAATTATTCAAATGCTTTTTTAATTCATCCCACCTGATAAAGGACAGTAGTTCTTCGTGGGATGAAACCTTCCGTTGAGTGCACATGTACTATCAGTCGGGTCAACGCTAAGCTTGTTGTGTAAAGACTTCAGCTGGCCTAAACACAGGCTCTCATAATATTAAACTTTGTTTAAAAAAATGAAAGAGTAAAAAGGTGAAGCCGCCGATAAAAACACAAGCAGCCGCAATGTGTGTGATGTATACATATTAGAGCAGGGCGAACTTATATTTATAAACTATTATGTCAATGATTCCATAAAATAATTGACATCTCGCCAACTGTCAATCAGATTCTTATCTTAATATCGATCGACCAATCAGCGATCGATAAATCATGCGCGCTAACGACCTGTCCGCCACTTTCTAGACAAGCTGAATGACTAGTTCTCATTTATTCAACGAGTTTCGTTATTTTTTTTTCGACCAAAAATAAAAATTAAATATAAAGACACGGTTAAAATAAGCTTTTTGTAACTCGGTCAGTCTGTATCTAGATAGATAAGTTAGAGGAATTTATTTTTATACAATGTCCAACGCAGAAATATGGTCTTGACAAGTGCGAGTGGAAGCTTCCATGAATAGAATTACCAAAATTGCCAAAATCGCCCTTATAGAAAAGTTAATTTGTTTCAGAAAATGAAAATGTCATATAAACAATATTAAGTATGAATTGTATCACGTGTATATGTTAACTAATAGGGAATATTGTTAATTTCGTAACTTAACGAAATCAACGATTTAAATAGTTTTTCATGTCAGAAACAAGTGAGAGCTATTTTATGGTACTATTTAAATAAAAAACGTATCTATGCCACCGTTTTGTCGTTCTGCACTTTCATTATAATGATTGATACATGTCCCATACGCAATGTTTAATTTCATTAATATCTTTTATACGTAATAACATGAGGGATTTCGGTACCCTCTCGGCGTCAGAAAGCGTTTTTAGACATAAGCGAAATTCCAATTATAAAGCGCTATTCGAGTCAAATACATGTGGACAAAATGTTTCGTTAGAATTTTCGTAAATATCATGGGTAAATACCAGTGTAGAGGTGTTAATTTCTTACTATATCATCATTACACGAAGTGACAGGTTAGATTTTGGTCAACGCACAAGCGTTTTGTTAAGTGTTTAAAGTGCCGAAATACCCGTTGAACATAGCTAATTTTCTTTATAAACTAATATTTTTTAGCATTTGCATAATAAATATATGACACAAACCCCCTTACACCAGTGTTATAGGGGTTGAAAAAGTCCATAAACATCATCCGGAATATCGCGTAATCTATGGGCAATCCATAAACAAAGAAGCCACTCTGGTGATAGCTTGTCTGGGTTTTCTAACAGCTTAGCCTCGTGACTAAGTGGGCGGAGAGATCATCGTCCAGGCGAAATGTCAATTATATTCAGACAAATAATGGGACAAACGTATAAGTTTTTTGCTATAAGTAAGTCGTTTTCGAGTACATTTGCGTTAATGTCATATCTTATTTTGTATAAACATAGCAATTAAACAGAACATGCAAACACATTTTCTTGTTTCGAATGTACTTTTTTGCTAATATATAAACGTTCGTCTCATAAAGCATGTTTGTAAAAACATGTCCAACAAAAAAGTAATATGCAGTCAATAAAAATGTGTTATTAAGAGATGTATATGCAACTTCTTAATGACAGACAAAAAAATGTTTTAACAAAAGAAACTAAAATATTATTAATTGATGATATTTTCTTATTTGTTGTTCTTAAATATATCGCAAACTCTTTACGTATATATTGCTTTGCCTACCACCAACAAATGCCCTAAGGTCACGTGCCGCTTCTTCACTCTCTCCATACACGGTTGACAAGTCCAAATATGATGTAGCGAAATTAATCTGCTGACGAATCTCTATAAATAAACATTAGATTTATTTAATTTATTTAAATATATAATACATCCATATGCATAACTTTGTTTACACAAAAATACTGTAAGGTGTATACCCATAAGTGTATGTAACCATGGAGCACTCGAAAAAAAGTTTAATCTGGAGTGGTATTCCAGAAACATTTTAAGTCATTTCTAAAATTATTTCACTCAAGTTCAAAATTACAATGTTTTGTATATCTTTGCTAAATAATGAAACACATGTTTTTTGGTATTCTTAAAATAAAATTGGCATAATGATGTTTTTTAAATGTATATCTTGATGCCAATCTATTTCAATATAAAATGAAACAATTACGAAAATTTCCCAATTCAAGGATAGAAATAAAATTTAACTTAAGATGCTTCTGGAATACGACTCCTGGACGTTAGTTTACAGATCAAGAAAAGTCTAAATACATTAACTGCGACTGATCGTCTTTATGTCATCTTTAATTTTATTAGTAGTGAACTGTTTCGAATGAACAACGTTCAGAAAGATTACATCGGCCCCGTATGCCGTTGAACTCTTGTGTTCTTTAATAAATTCACTTCATTTGTTTTGAAGGACTTGTTCTCAAAATGACGTTTTAAAAAAGTCAAATATTGAAATACTTAATGTATGTTCTCTTTTTAAAGTAAAGAAACACTTCTGGTAAAGACAAATTGCGAATTGAAAAATGTTAATGGATTATCAACAATTGAAATATAAAAACATTTGAAAGCTGTTTATAAAAATACCAAGGTTTCATTTTTCAGATCCCGGGGAGGGTTAAATCTTCTATTTAAAATTAAATAATCACTTCAGAATAGTTTAAAACTACCCGGTTATCCGAATTATACAGTATTGTGACCCGAAATTGTTCGAGTTAATCCCTTTTATTGTAAAGATTTTGTACTTTTGTTCAATTCATATTGTCTTTACCAAACTTAAATGTAAAACAAGAGCGTGATTATGAATAAGTTAGTGTGGAAAAAATCTTACTTGAGCAATCAAATTTGGCATTTGATCTGGAAAATGACATGCACGGCTTCTTCATCGGATCAAACATTGGTAGAGAAATAGGGAAACATTCAGGGCTGCAATTTAATGATGTTAGAAAACAAATACATTTGATGACTCATACAAAGAAAATAACAGATTACTTTTTGTGAGCCGGCTTGACTGACATATGTCTAAGTTGCACGAAGAGTTCAACGAATTCGTATCATATGCCTTCAAAATTATATTCACTTTAGATATATGCAGTGGACACGATAATGAAACGGACAGTTTGAATGATTCTGGTGAGATATGCGAACAAAGGGAATGCATCTAACATGCTGACTACTAACAATATTAGTCCGTAAACCGACTTAATACTTACCACATACTTATCGAGTATTGTGCGGGTTGGATGCACGGTAGGTTTTGGTAATTATTATTTTCCAGTTACGTAACACTTGAAGGAAGGGGGGATAATAACTTTTACATTCAATCCTGCCCAAATTTGCACAGATGGTACACATTCCTAAAACTATGTATATCATAATTAGCCATTTTTGATAAGGGAGAGTAAGTCGCGAATGTGTATGTGCTCGATGTGATAATGCATACTAATGTATCTTTAAATCAAAGCGCTGAAGACACTCAAGTTGGTCGCTATTGCATAATTTAAGACGCAACTCATTTTTCAAAATCAAGTTTCAAATGAACACAAGCCAATCGAATTTATAAAGAGTGCGTCTTAACGCACGGATGGAGATGTGTGTGCAATTTGTATTATCCTATTTATTTATTTTATATAGATATTTTAGACAAAATAACAACAACATTGCCCATTTCGACGTTCTGAAAGCATAGAAATTATGATGAAAAGGTTAATGAGAACTGAATATAAAGAAAAAATTGTATTTGCATTTGAAATTAATATTGTTGGAATATCGAATAGCTATCTCGCCAAGAATTTGATTTCACAATGGAAATTCCTTGTACAAAACTTTTGATTTTTGACACAAATCCATTTTTTCTACAAACCAAAAATATACAATAAGATACAAATAAATAAAAAAAATAGATCTGTGAAAAATACTTTTTACTGATACTTTAAGGTAGTCATAAAGACAGCCTTGTTTACCAGTACTTTGTTTTTTATGCATTACCTGTTACCCAAGCAGTTCACAACTCTGACCTTAACATAGGTAAAGAGCGCTAAATTAATGCGCTTTTTCGGCAAAGCTGTTTTGCCCAGTTTATCACTTAAAATGGCTTTTACATAACGCCAGAAGACACGCATGAATATATTCGAATAGTTCATAGACTGATACGAGATACAACTCTGAACTTTGGCTACATTAATGTGTCTGTGCTCAGCGCAAAAGGATGTAGCACTGTTCAGTGTAAGGAATTCCGGACTACACTCTGTATGTTCAAACGACACAAATTGTGGCCGAGTTACAATTACGCGTTAATTTCCATTTCGCAGAATTTTAGGGTCAGTACTCGTTCACCAAATCGTCTGGGGAATATATAATTGATTTTCGATAAACACAGTCTTTCTTTTAAGATGAGACAACAAACACAACCAAAATAGTATAGCGTCACAATATGAGGAAAATCGTTTAATTTTCTAACCACAAATGTTTGCCGTACTGTGTCAGCACGTCTGGAAAGCGTTCCTGGACGCCTGGATAGGCTAACCTTAGTAACCAGTTTGCTATTTTATATTAAATTTTGTATCGAAAAGCATTATCTTAAATGTTCCATTTACAATTCCCAATCAGATTTTTAATGACCCTCGTCATGCGAAAATGGGTCTTATTCCATATGCGCCCATCATATTTTTAGCCCACTCAGCCTGCTCATCTCTCAGTCTGGTCAGGAGATACATAATGAGATCATAACACATTGAGTGATTTAATAGCGAACAGCATCGCCTCTAACGAGACTGCAAAAATGCGCATGTTGGGCTTAAGATACGCTGGTCGAAACGCATACGACCCATTTTCGTATGACGCGGTTATGAAAGTGTGATTTAAATGGGTCGAAAGAAAACTTCGTGTAAATCAAATATTAGCATACGATATATTTCGATGGTGAAGAAATACACATAAAATAAGGAATATGAGACCACATATGATGCGCAATCCCGTAGTATAGTTTTAACTACTTACACTTATTTGTGGTTTGATAATGATAACACACATTTCATGCGGTGAATATGCGACTCACAAGACAAAAACACAATATTGTTTAAACATATTTTTCAATGTAATTATTAAAAACGTAATTTTCAAACTTTATTTCAAAGTCAATATTTACGCCGACCACCTTCTTAAAAGGTATTTTTGTTATATTTAGTAGTTTTCTTTTTATGTTCGGTTTTAGCGTCAATAACGCATTTTTGTTGTTGTCTATAGTATACCTGTAATTGTTACAGAACTAATGTACAACGTTTTATAAATTAAGAACTGTGAATATAAACAAACTTAACCTTCTACTATTGCGTTGTTAGTATGACGTACCCTTTGGGTCAAAAGTACAGATACGCCAACAGCTAAGAATAGATATCGCAGCGGTGACAAAAATGTCACCGCGGTAACAATTTTGTCACCGCTGTGATATCTATTTTTAGCTGTTGGCGTATCTGTACTTTTGACCCAAAGGGTACGTCATATGTTAGCACCCGTGAATACAAAAGATCTCCGCTATCTGTTGAGGACAAAAGAACGTTTTCCAGACACGTTAAACCCCGCTGTAGTAGCATGCACTATAAACGAGGTTACGCAACAGTCGCGTGATAGTTTAATGGAAATCCCACTAAACTTCTTTATCAGCAGTAGTTTTACTTTTTCGTATCTAATAATAGCCTCAGATTATGAATGACCTGTGCTGAGATAAAAATATTACGTCGTTATGTCGCAGCAGATAGTGGACTATTTTAATCATTCATTAACATTCTCTTCAGCGACACGTATACTACAAACATTGTTTATTGATTGTTTTCTATATACGCTCTGTTCAAAATGTTCCAGTAAACACGATATTCACATAATGTTTTTATTTGTGAATAAATATAATTGAGGAATTCAAACCTCTTGCATAAATTATACAACTATTTCTCGCGCGGATGCGGCAGATGCGGCAGTTATCAGGTTTATCGTAGTTTAGAGTAAACTGACTTGAAACGCGTGGTACTTACTAATTTTTTTGTTGCAAGCGAACAAATAACAAGAGGGCCATGATGGCCCCCTGTATCGCTCCACTGTTTTTTATGCGAAAAAAACGTACAATGCGCATGGGTTGAAATGTACTCAAGCATGTGACTTTCTCTTTCTATCCCTCGTCCCACTGGGCGCTTAAAGTTGGAAAGGTGAGCATTTTTATATATGGAAAACGTTACTACGGTGTTAACTAAACAGACTAAAAAGCCCGGGAATTGTCGCACAGGTCCTTTGTTTATAACGTAGGTACCAAAAGATATTGTCGTTCTTTCTATTTCACATGTTTTTAGATGTTGAAGATCAAATCTACGCATGTTCTACAAGATTAATGAAAGTTCCTTCATTCAATCATGAATCTTTTTCCAAAATTCCAAAAAGTGTTTGTAGGTTTCAAAGTTTCTGTTACTTATATAGTTCATGACATATGCAAAATACCTAATGACGTAGATCACCTGAAATTTACTTCATTCTTGAGGCATTAGTGAGTGTAGCAGGATTGATAACGTGGTGAAGAAATTGTTTATTGTACAAAGAAGATATTTGCCTGAAGAAACATAAAGTTACGAGTTTTCAGGTTCATGAGGTGCCGAAAGGCAGTAGGAATGATTACTTTGTAGAAGTTGTTAAACAAAGTAAATGTTTATGAGACAAAAAATTGAATTAAAATTCATCAAGATGTTGCGATCATGGCAACACTACTTGCATATGGAGTGAGGTTTAAAGAGATATCATGACAAACAATTAGCTTGACCTAACTTTCCTTTACTTTTTCCATCTGACGTTTGTTACCTGTCATGTTTGAGTTTGAAAAATACTAGAATTGCCATATATTGAAATAAGGTATCTGATCTATTCTCTGATAGGTTGCTAGTAGTAGACTTAGTGGCAGTCATGTTATAAACAAGGGGATTGTTCACGGCATTGGTAGACTGTACTTTTAATAGATACATCTTTTTTAAGTTGGATTCTCCTTACTGTTTTACTACTGAATATTAAAATCATTTCAATGTTGATAAGTTTATCTTGAACACATAGTGTTTGCAATCTGTTTTTAAATCATAAAATGATGTCATTAAAAACAAACATGTTTGAATTTTAACCATTTTATCTTTTCAAATCTTTAGAACCCCCCTTTAGATATGTAGTGCGGGTGGGGTGGGGACACATGGCAGACAAAGTCCATTGATGAATTTAATCCATTTATTCATTACGTAGACGAATATAGTCATAAAAAGCTTATACATTTACATTTTTTGTAGATATGCCATGATTAAGTACCAAAAGCCATTCTCGACTTCCAATAGACCATTTCTCCTTCTGAAGAGTTTGTTTTCGTTTTGAAAACAGAACTTCCGGTTTCAAAAAGGAGAAATTGCTCATGATGAGCAATTTCTCCTTTTATCACAAAGATTTCTACCCCACCCAGCCAATTTATAAATAGTCCTTAACAATATTATTTCTCATCTACAATCTCTTTCAATTTGGGGCAGTCCAAAATGTGTCGTTCGGTAAAGGGTAAACATTTATGGATAGTTAACATGTTGGTCTACCTATCACGCTCGACATGTATGCATTTATCTCTTATAATTAAAAAGTTATTCCAAGTGTATTTTGAGAAACTTTTAGTTTGAGAAGAAAATAGTTTATTCATCCCATAATGAATAAATAGCAAAAACGCATAAACATGCAAGGTTCAACGATTTCCTGTGGCCATGGTTTTTGACGAATCAAATTTTCTTGAACATCTTTTTAATGGGAGCCTTCAAGGGATAAATTTGGCCCCAGGGGCATAATTTGAACAAATTTGGTAGAGAACTATAAGATGGTACTACATACCAAATTTGGTAGCCCTTGGCCCAATTGTTATGGACAGGATGATTTTTAAAGTTTGCACAAAAGAGGCTTTATATAAGCCTATGTTCAGTTTTGTGACCCCGAGGCAGTGTCAAATTTGAGCTCAGGGGCATAATTCGAACAAATTTGGTAGAGGACTATTAGATGTCACTACATATCAAATTTAGTAGCCCTAGGCTTTATAATTATGAACATGAAGATTTTTAAAGTTTGCACTAAATAGGCCTTATTTAAGCATATGTTAATTTTTGTGACCCCCGGGACAGGGTCAAATTTGACCCCAGGGGGGCAAATATTTTAATACATACCAAATTTGGTAGAAATTGGCCCAATGGTTATGGACAAGAAGATGTTTTAAGTTTGCACAGAAAATGCCCAATATAAGCATATTTCAATTTTGTGATCCCTGGGGAACGGTCAAATTTGATCCCAGGGCCTTAATTTGAACAAGCTTGGTTAAGGACTATTACATGTCACTACATACCAAATTTGGTAGCCAAATATGCCATACGGTTATGGACGCAAGATTTTTAAAGTTTGCACAAAATAGGCCTTATTTAAGCGTATGTTCATGTTTGTGACCCCCGAGGCAGGGTCAAATTTGACCACAGGAACATAATTTGAACAAACTAAATAGAGAACTATTAAATGTCACTACATACCGAATTTGGTAGCCCTAGGCCCTACGGTTATGGATAGGAAGATTTTAAAGTTTGCACAAAATAGGCTTCATATAAGCGTATGTTCATTTTTGTGACCCCCGGGGCAGGGTAAATTTTGACCCCAGTGTCATAACTTGAACAAACAAAGTAGAGAACTATTAAATGTTACTACATACCAAATGTGGTAGCACTAGACCCGTGGTTATGGACAAGAAGATTTTGAAAGTTTGCACAAAATAGGCTTTATATAAGCATATGTTCAATTTATTGACCCCCGGGGCGGGGACAAATTTTACCCCAGGGGCATAATTTGAACAAATTTGAAAGAGGTTCACCCCAGGAACATGTGTGAGAAGTTTTATCAGAATTGGACTTGTAGTTCAGGAGAAGAAGATGTTTAAAGAAAAAGTTAACGCACGCACGCACGGACGCACGCACACACGACGGACACAGGACCATGACAAAAGCCCCGCTGGCCTCTGACCAGTGCTGCTAAAAATGGACGTAATTTTTATATTAACAGAAAGTCAAAGCTTGTATGGTATTATCTCTGGTATTCGCTCACAAGCATAGATGTGTTACCCATTTTGAACAAAAATGTTTGATGTCTTACAATGTTAGTCTTACCATTTTGAGTCTTGTTCACAGCACTGAAGGGGTTCTTGGTCATCTCCTATTTTGTTTTAATAATAGAATTTGTCAATATTCGATAGAAAAAAGCAAACCATTTGTAATTATGCATAATGGTAAGTTGGAAACAAGTTCATTTGATTTAAATGTAAAACCACACGGAGAAGAACATGTGAAAGTTTCGATGTTTGTATTCAACTTCTTTCCTGTCATTAATTTAACCGAACATATGTTTAAAATCAGAAAAAGCAACAGAAACATAAAGTTATTAATGCGTTCCATCTGTTTATACCATATCTATAAAGTTAATAACAGCAAAACGAATATAATACGTAAGATCTATTCTGTAAACATGCACAATATCAGGCAGAACTAGTTACGTATGTAGACAACATTACAAATAATGTTAGTTTTGTATGGTTATATTGTTACTTGAACGAACCCTATAAAAATAACACTTTTATAAATTGTTAATTGGCAATAGTGATTTAATACCATACTAAACAAGGCATGAGCTTACGTGTAAATGTCTTGGTGCGTATAAAATCATGTCCTAGAAACTGTCCCGCTTGCATGACCATATATGACAAGTTCATCTCGGTCCTCGCCACTGGGCCTGCCGCGTGGACCTTGTTGCTGATTACACGGGGTGGTGGCAACTTGCTCCCCGAGCAAGATGAGGACACCCGAGGAGTTGAATGGCCTGGATGTGAAATACGTGTGTTTGTATATATTTTCAGCTTTTATTAAATTAAAGAACACATTTCGAGGGCACACAACAATACATTTAAGATAAATCATGCCTCAGAGCATACTTAAAATATTAAGTGAAGCCATTATCGAAATACAATTTGTGTTTTTTCAAAAATTTATTTTTCAATAAAATGCTGAATGTAGTCGTTAATTAAAATTATATGACACATGATTTTTTAAACATTAACCTCTATAACCATATATTGTAAATACAGTTGCTTTATGAATTCAACTAAATTTTAACTTAAAGACATACATATATTAACAAAACACTTACCGTCATGGTAGGCATTTGGAACTATACGCCGCTGCATTGCACCATAGGTACCCCAATCTGGGTGTAAGAGATTGTTGCAGACGCCGGTTGTCGTCCGGAAAGGATACTTTGGATCACATATCTCTTTCCTGGGTATACAGCCATTTGTGAGAACTTCCGTACGTGGACAGCCAACGGCTGCTGTAAATTGACGACCAGCAAACCGTCGACAGCTGTTCATCAAACATCGCGGTCTGTAAGCAAAATTTCGATATGCGTTAGAGGCATGGCCGATTAGTTATGGTACGGAAATAATAAAATGTTTTATTCAACCGGAATACACTTTATTTGTATTATAGTACTTACGTGTTATTTTCTCTCATCATCTGCATCATATTATGACATGGTGTTGCGCGGAAGTGTCCCGACCCAACCATGTGCATCTGATTTGTCCTTATACCATATCTTCCACCTGAAAAGCCATGATAAGAAAAATGAACTTCCATAAAGAAAAGATCTTAGTTTTCCGAGTGTTAAAAAAGATAATGCTTGGAGGCTAGCTACGCCTTTTTATATCCCGCCCAAAGTTGGTGGTGTGGTGAGGGGCATCTTCAAATTTCGACAAATTTGACTGGTTCAATGCGACAAAAGAACCACATCCACCATATAAATTATTTAATAAGCATAGTAGTATATGCATGGCAAACAACGAAAACTACCAGAAGATAGCGCGTTCGACCTTGACATTTTCCGACAGAAATTAAGAAATATTTACAATAATAACGTGGTCATTATGTGTGATAGGAAATGTGAATACACTAATGTTTAATATAAAACACTATTAATACAATTAAGTACAAAAGGTGCAGATTTAGAAACCAATCACTGTAGTATTATATTTGTAAAACCCTTGTAATTTTAACCCACTTATGCCTAGCGTCTAGAAAACCTTGGCAAACAGCGTAGACCCATATGAGACGCCGCATGATGCGGCGTCTCATCAGGGTCTGCGCTGTTTTCTTAAAGTAATTTCCGTAAGAAATATTCTAAATATAAAAATAAATATACTAGACATCCATAATGTTAAAGACTTTAACTAAAGAATGTCGCTGGGATAATGGCGTCATTTCGTCAAGAAAATGACGTCATTTCACAGTAAACAATGAAAATTATCGATAATTTTCACTGATTATTTTCACTGTTTGAAACTGTGAAATTATCAGTTTTAAGTCACTGATATATCTCTATAAACCACCGGAAAGCATAAAATAAACTGATCCAATTTAGAAGGATGGGAGAGTCCATCAGGCATAAATGGGTTACATTTACCGTTAATATAACATCAAACAAAATATGAGAGGGTGCCGACTGCTTAAATAAATAAATGTATGCCTATGCGTTTGCTATTTATAGAAATAATGATATAAGCAAAACTGACAAACAAAGGCCGTTACATCATCTAGAATATAAGAAAGTTAACATGAATGTTTCTATATTTTATTTCAAAAACAGAAACTAAATATAATCGATACATGTACTGCGTTAAAAAAAATTTGCAACAAATTATAATTATAATTGCGTTAAACTGATTCATCATTAAATAAGTAGCATTTTAAAATCACTGATAGTTCCCAATTTCGAAAGAAAAACAACACATAAATGTAAATGGTACAAACATCACATTTTGATAAGTCCGAAATTAAAATACTGGTCTGTTTTCACCCTCAAACACATTTAATAGTAACATGTTAGTTGTTGCTTAACTTATTACACGATTAATCTTTATAATTCATACCGACAACCGTGAAACGTGTAAAACTCCTTACGCATCATGCTCATGTAAGCCGCTTGTGGTTCATTTTCACAGCTACGTTCAATGCCAGGTGATGCGCATGCGCAGTCCAGTAGTAACGCAAATGCGAGGAAACCACTCAATGCAAACATGAGTCTATCCATTTTTTGGTGGCTGAAAATTTTAAGCAAGTAGATATGAGCCGCGCTCTGTGAAAAGGTGGTTGAATGTATGTGCGTCAAGTCTCGTTCCAGTTTAGCCTGTGCTGTCGCCTAGACTTGATTTTTGCTTAGTAGAGACTATCTTTAAACGAAATATATCATAAACGCAGAAAATGTCGTCCCTTATTAGCCTGTGCGGACTTCACAGTCTAATCTGTTATCTTGGTTAAACAGTTTTTTTTTGCAATCTAAAAAACGACAACAATAACAAATAACAACCGTGCATATACTTATGGTTGATAAATCAAATGTTCCTAATTTGCAAAGAATTTTTCTCTTTTAAAGAAATCGCTCGCTAGGTACTGCATGTCACGTGTATACAAAAAGCATTAATACAATCAATGGAACAATATATGTTATTCAGGTCACATATTGATCTCACTTAGAAACCAGAATATATTAGTAACTTGAATGCTGATGTCTCTCCAGTACCAAATACGGGCTTGTTCAAGTTCCCCATTTTACATGGTTGTATGTCGTATCTGCAGCAGTTCAACTTGACACAAACATAGACAGCAAATACAAACAAAAATGAAAGGATGTTTTGATAGCAGACCAATAAAGGTGTTAACATGGTTTTCACATGCAGTAGGAGCACGTGTTCAAATACATCCGACCAACCTGCAAATGTTTTGCATATGTACAGTCAACTCACGTTATCTCAACATCGGATATCTCTATTTTCTCGATATGTCGAAGTAAGCTCAATGTCCCAACTTTTTTCCTTTCTTATCTATATTAATAAACATCGCATGCCTCGATTTTTGTTATGTCGAATAATTCGATATAAAAATTTGTCCAGAGTCCCGATTTTACATGTATTTACTGTGGCAGTGCTCCAGCTAGGCTTAAATCGAATGGCGCCGCGCCCTGCCCTCCCGAACCTCCGCCCTGCTCCCCCCTACCGCCGCCCTGCCCCCCCCCCCTAATTTTTTTTTTTTTTTTTTTTTTTACATATGATAATTCATAAATCTCTTATTTCATTGTAATTACTTTAATCCTGATTATAGACATTATATTTAAATGGTTTAATAATAATGGGAATAATACAATTATTTATAACATATAAATTAACATACAATATGAAGCATTCCAGAAACACCCGCGCCCTCGTACGTGCCCTTTTCACAAAATACTGCGCATCGAAAGTGTCCTTTTGACAAAATACTGCGCGTCGAAAGTGCCCTTTTGACAAAAAAGCCCCCCTGCCCTTTTCAAATCCTAGCTGGAGCACTGCTGTGGTTTATCTCCAAGTGCGAATAACTGTCCCAGTGTCGGCAAAGTTGAGAATTTTTTTCTTTGTCACTTCACCAACCGCTTCGCCCGGCTGCTCCCGATTCATTACGGTAGATAATTAATCCGTTCATTGCGTCAATGATCAATCGTGTGTAATGTCGTTAGCCATTAACACTTAAGTAAGGCCTGTCACGTTAACTGTCACTTCAAATCAGGGGCGTAGATAATGGGGGGGGGGGCACGTGGGGGGGTGGCCGCCCCTCCCCCCAATATTTCGGCTAGTCATCGTTATATAAATAAACGTAAAATCCCCAAAACAGCGCCGCCCCAAAGCCATAGTTCGCGAACGGTCGCGAACGTTCGCTACTGAACGCTCGGTTCGCCGCGAACGTTCGCGAACCGAAGCGAACCCTCTTGGGAGGTAGTTCGATATAGTTCGCTAGCGAAACCAAGATGGCGGACAAAGAAATATGTTGTATTTGTTCAGTGTAACTTCGATATTGTTTCCTTTTTTTGTAGTACAAAATGAATTGAACAATAAACAAAGTGTATAGGAGGTTTTTGGGATTCCGATAATGACGTCACGTTTGCGCATCCTCAAATTTTGGCCGTCAACACTGCGGCCATTCTGCTATTGTTTGCGTTTGATGATCCGTATCGTGATAAGATTTCAATCATATTCGCGACCCTTTTTAAGAACAACAAAATACTCAGAAATTGAAATTCTTTCAGATTTAATAGAATCCAATGAATGAACACAAATAAGGACGAAAACAAACAACAAATTGATCGATTTTATGTAATCAACATAAAGAAACTATTTGAACCTTTATGTCCGTAAAAACTTACCTTGTTACAGATTAACTAAATCCTCTTGATACATATAAATGTTTTTATTTAATTGTTCACAACAATTTTGTCACTCCTTATTTCAGCATTTTTAACCACCCATTGTTTAATTGCCCCTTTGTTCATCACAAACCGATTATCTCGATATGATCGGATACTGTCCAGACAATTACTAAGAAAACAGGGTGTCATAAACCCAGGGACCTATATTTGTATGACTCAGTATGGGGTCATTAACCACATGTGTCTGGTCATTAAACACAATTTATGATACCTCCGTGTCATCTCTTGGCATATTAAGCCAAAAACTTAACAGTTGCTTTAATAAAACATTTGAACATATTTAAAAAATAGGCGTACATTTGTCCGAAATGGATTAACATGAACTATTAAGTATATATATTAACCAGTTTAAACATAACACTTAAGTGTTTTATAATGAAAATACATTTAAAATATTGTAGAAATTTACTGCTACACAATTATCGTATTTAACGGGTACCCGCAAATGTAAACTCCGATGTAATAACGTGTAAAGATCGTGCGTTTTTGCAGTGTTCGAAACATCATCGTGAAAACAAGCAATCGCGTTTGATCATAATGCGGATATAAAATACTTGGGTAAAATAAATGTATAGATTTATGGTATAATAAAATGCCAGATTTGTATCGCTCATTATCACTACAAAAGAGTTTTCAATATAGATGTGCATTCTAAGACAGTTCAATTCGCAAAATATACAGGTGTTTTTTTTCCATTTGAATGCTATAATTTATTAATATTTTCATTAAATGTAAACGAAACGAAAATTCATTCAATGTAAAAGAAAATTACAACTACGTTTGAAGATTGTAATGTATTGCGCTATTTTAGGGCTTTGTTTTATAACTGATTCAATGCACCTCTTACACTAAATTTCGATCGCTAATGAAAAATAACACTATCGCATCCACACCACTTATAATTATAATCAAATTATTATAGGTTTTATTATTTTTGAAATATCTGTTAGTTAAGTACTTTCTGTGTTATTAGCGATTTCCGCCATCAAAATCGCAATCAATTTTCTGGGAGCCGCCATCTTGAAATGTTCGCGCCGAACTTATCGTTCAATAAGACCGAATCGGAAACGAACCATCATTGGCGAACCTTCGCTGTAACTGAACGCACTACAGTATTTTTGTAATAACGCGCCGTCAGTGCAGAAGCCATGTGTCCCATCTCCGTCTGCTCTGAGGTTGCCTATAGTGATGTGTCAATATCCCTTGTTAGGTGTCATAAACTAGGGGACGGGGTAAATGTAATTGCGTTAATTGTTTTATTGTTCTTTTCCGTGATTGCACTGTCGGTGTTTTGATTAGGGACAGGCGATTCTTTTAATTTTAATTGATCGCTTTAATTCAAAGGTAACTGCCACTTAAAACAATTTTGAGTAAATATACTCGTGAAAAACAGTAATTAGTTTGAAAATATTTTTGTTCTCTAAGTACATCAGTTATTATTTGATTAGAAATCATTGAAACAATATCATATATGTAATTGTTTAATGTTCAAAATGAGTATTCCTTATCAGCCTCGAAATTTTGCGTTTCATAAGCGTACATTTGGGAAGAAAAAGCCAGAACAGCATTCATTCCAATCTTGTTGGTTTGATTCCTTCACATGGCTCCACTACGATGAGGTATGTATAGTAGTATTAAATTTTAATTTGCGATCGTTCTTATCTTTTATGAACCTAACGTTGATCTAAATACAAACGAAATTTTGAAAAAAAAGACACAACATACAAAAAATACTCGTATTGTAAAAAAAATTGTTGCTTAATAATTTTTCTTATTATTATCATTAATATTTAACACAAAATTTATAACAATGTTATTCTTTTCAGAGCCGGGACCTTGCGTTCTGCCATCTCTGCATGGCGGCCAAGAAGTTGGGCAAGATCGGCAACACGAAGGTGGACGGCAGCTTCATCAGTGACGGCTTCTCCAACTGGAAAGCGGGTACCGAGAAGTTCCGGAAGCACGACGAAAGCGAGTGCCACAAGGAGGCGGTCGAGCGACTGGTGACGCTTCCCGCCACGACGCGTGACGTGGGAGAGATGCTGTCAGCGGGGCACGATAAGGAGAAGGCCGACAACCGGAAGCAGCTGCTGCAAATTCTACGCAGCATACGGTTCCTCGCACGCCAGGGCATCGCGCTACCTGGGCACAACGACGATGAGGGGAACTTCATGCAGCTGCTACAACACCACGGGGAGACGGACAGCTCTATCCTCGCGTGGCTGGAACGGAAGCGGGACAAGTTCGTCGCCCCTGATCGTTCGTTCGTCCAGAATGAAATACTCCAGCTCATGGCACTGCGCATCCTCCGTAAAGTGGCCAGCGACATCAAGACAAACGAGTTCTACACAATAATGGCTGACGAGACAACAGACAAGTCCAACCGAGAACAAGTGGTGGTAGTCTTCAGACACGTGGACGAGGACTTAAATGTACACGAGGACTTTGTTGGGTTTCACCAAGTAAATTCCATTGACGCCAATACACTGACGTCGGTCATAGAAGACACTCTTATAAGAATGAACCTATCCTTGAGCCAGTGCAGAGGGCAGTGTTATGACGGGGCCAGCAACATGACCGGAGCGAAGCGTGGTGTGGCGACCAACATCTTAGCAAAGGAGGAGCGAGCTGTGTTCACGCACTGCTACGGACATGCGCTCAATCTGGCGGTTGGGGACTGTGTACGTCAGTGCAAGCTCTTGCGCGACACCATGGATACGGTGCATGAAGTCTCCAAACTGATTAAGTATTCACCAAAGAGGGACAGTACTTTACAGACCCTGAAGGAGGAGATGAGCCCCGATACCCCTGGGTTCCGTGTACTGTGCCCCACGAGATGGACAGTGCGTGCAGCAAGCCTGTGTAGTGTCTTAGACAACTACACTGTGTTACAGACCTTGTGGGACACCTGCTACGAGCAGACCAAAGACTCGGAGATCCGTTCCAGGATAGTAGGCGTGCGGTCCCAGATGGAGAGCTTCGACGCTCCACGTGCACAGGTGTGCTACCGACGCAATGGACTTGTTAGATGTTGCCAATAAGTTCGTCAGTGTGAATGAATCACGGTTAACTATCTTCGGGAAGTTTTCATAGAATGTGACACTTGGCATTAACATTACGCGAACAGTGCATGATAAATTGTGGCTTAAAAATGAATTATCCGTAATTTTTGTTTATTTAACTTAATTAAAAAATATTTCTTCATCCTGGTTCAGTATTTTAATAGTGCTCGAAATGTGGATACATTATTTACTAATCATGTCATATTGTATTGGTTGTTGTGTATTTTCATGTGGTTATTTATAACACTCTCCCATTTTCAGGTGTTAAATATGTCCATCAGTAATAAAATATATCCATTGTGAATGTAATGTTAACGTTTTTATTTCTCATATCACTTGTTAAACTTCGTCATTAAAAAACATAAACATTTACTTAATTTTATGTTGTAATTAGAGTTTTTGAAAAGAAAATAATAACATTTATATCAACATGAAAGTTCCCCAAAAACGCACAATATTAATTGTAATTGTGTTTTTTTTTCGGAACCACGGGAGAGGACAACCCTCTCAAACGAACCTCTTTGTGTTCCCAGTACAGAAACTGGATCGCCCCCCCCCCCCTCCCAATGTTGGGAGGTTATCTACGCCCCTGTAACTGCAAGTAACTGCAATTAATTAATACACAGCCTGCCGAAAGACCGAAATACTAATTCGTATTAAAAGCATGCATTGATTTATATTTTTGCGTATATAACCCGTCGCGAAGTTGCAGAACTACAAAATGTACATGTGCAGTTCAGTATTCCGGAACGTAATTTACGCATATTAAGATGGAAAACCCTCGTCTTGGTTGGACGTCAATTGACATGACGCCTTATCAGTGATCGCTCCGCCCACTTAATCACGTGGCTCAGCGGGAAGAAAACCAAGACAAGCTAACACCAAAATGGCTTCTATGCCTATAGACTGCATATAGATTTACGCGATATTCCGGATGATTTTATGGACTTGTTTAACACCATATTACACTTGTAAAGGGGTTGATGCCATTTAGTTATTCTGCAAATGGAAAAAATATACGATTAAAGAGAACATCAGCTATTTATAACGGGTAAATCGGTACATTAAAGATATTTCGTTACATTAACGCGATGCAAAATCTTTGTGAAATCTAAAGGACAATGTCCGATTCCTATTGTGAAGTTTCAGAGGGGGTAATCACGTGATTGTCAAGATGGAGGCGTCCAGAGCCGAGGCAGATATTTCTGGCCGTTTTATAACCTTTATTACTTGTTTTATATTTTCAGAAGCCGCCCACTTTCCAGCCATATCAGCAATAAAGTTACTAGCGTTTATTTCGTAATATTATTTGCTATTCATCTCTACTCGCTGCGGCATATCTTAGCGGTTCGACCTTATCAAAGCTGCAGGAAGAAAATATGCAGGAAGTAAAGTCGTGATATAAAGCGAATTTTAATACAAAAGAACCGCTAATCAGTTTTTTTTTTAAATAAATATGGCTGGAACGTGAGCACTATTTAAATAATAAACACAAGTTATATAAAAGTGTATACAACGGCAAATAACCAATGCCTCATAATATTTGATTTCCCTTTTTAAATAATACATCGCTTATTATTCGAATATCCAAAAACATATGCAACTATTACGTATCCGATGTTAAAGAAAAACTTATTGCGTAAAACTTAACTGCAGCGTACGTTTTTAATGTGTTAATTTCGATCAACGCTTTTGCATTTGACAATTAATAAATGCTCGTTGGGTATCTGCACAAGACCTTTTAAATGCATTTATTATCTGTTATTGATTTTTTTTTCGTATCACAAATAAACAATGGATTTTTAAAAACAAAAATTAAAATAATTTTACTATTTCGATGCAAACAAGAACAATAGTTAAAATCGCATTCGATTTTTTTATAAAGCTAATAAATTCCAGAAAATCTTACCGAACCACACTCTGGCAAAGCCCAAACTAGAATCATTAAATTTTTTCGACACGTATCTATTTAACTTTTTTGATGATCAAGCAAAAGCATTTATCAACATTCATCAAAGATTAATTGCCTAATTATGCGCTAATAACATTAAATTAGTAAATAAGTATGCATGTATGCAAATCGCGGTTCTGGGATCGGGGCAATACTACAGAATGTTAAATTACCTGAAGTACTTATTTTTTAACATGAGGGTGATGAAGGGTTTGTCATTCGTCTTCTTGCTTCACGTGTGATTGATTGAGACGTATCGTCTGATTGTGTGACGTACTTTACGAAGTGGAATAAGCTTAGTCTATGAAATCTGCATAATTGGTATTAATCATAAGTAAGCCCTTTAAACTTATTGATATACATCACTCGACGCTGTAGAAAAGGAACAGTGATGCAACACTAATGTTGTACTTTTTAAGTAAGAAAATACCGGTTGATGGATTTATATTTTGCCAGTAAAACATCACTACATTTAATGTGATATTTTTTAAGTAAGTAATGCAATATCCATCGATGGATTTTTATTTTGCATCTTAACGATGGCCGAATTGAGTATTGATCAGTCTTTATAAATCTATCTTGCATGGATAAATACTACGTTCACTTGTGAAAATAATTGCTTTTATGTGACATACTTTACACAATTCTAGTGACTTGATTAAAATGCTGACATTAACAAATCAGTCAACATTTTGCAGTTTATTTCAAATGCATACTTTTTAGAATTTCCAATGTTGGTTGTAATGAATATTATTTTAAATGACTTGTTTATAAAAACAGCAACCCTTTAAATCAAAGTACTGACAGTACTGGTGTGACGATGCTTTTGAAGAGGAAAGATATTAAAGCGTTAATTTAAGTTTATCTACATCACAACAATTGTGTATGCGGGTACGAAAAAAATTGGTTGCGAAAAAATTATGCCAAAAAATAATTTGGGTTCAAAACAAAATTTGGGCACGAAACAAAAACTGGGTACAAAAACAAATTGGGTACGAAAAAACATTGGGTACGAAAAAAAAAATTGGCTACAAAAAGTTCGGGTACGGAAAAAAAATGGGGGTACGGGGAAGTAGTACCCGTGGGGAATTTGACCCACAATCGCACATTCTCGGAAGCGGTAATGAGGTCCTACCTACGCGCGTCAAAATGTTAGCGAAATATGTAAACAAAGCGGTAGCCTGTCAGCAATGTTTGAAATAACGAAGAAAATCGTGTATTGATGTAAGTTAATTGAAGAAATGTACAGAAAATATGTTAAATAACCAACGACGATATTTTTCTCAGCCACATAATTGTTACTAGTTTGATATCGCAAAATGAAAGTGAAAGTAGAACTGTCAAAGATGACAACCTGTCAACGTGTTGTTTTTGCTGGCAAGAGAGGGCGATTACACTCAATGTGTTCACATTTTTACCATGGCTTTGCCAATGACATTTATAGTATGGGTGGCTTTGTTATTATTTATTGCTATCATGTAACTGCATGATTGTGGATATGTTTACAATACACAAAGTATAAATAATGATATAAATTACTGATTGAGATTATACTAATCTGATAACTATAGCCAGGTCAACTAAGGACTTAAAATACAATTGTTTGTCCTGATTTCATGAAGACTTGAGCTATTTATGCACATAGAGTATTAAGATATGGGGTGATCGACACATAAAAAGTATTTTTGATCTGTGTTGTGAAGGCTCTTTTTCCATGACTGTGAAAGGTAATTTTTCATGTGAAAACGATGTCAATTCTTTTCTGAAACATTTCATTCAACCATTGCATATAATGAACTGTTCTGCATATAATTTGCCATTTTGATAGGTGTTTATTAGGTGATCTACAGTAGATGACCATGGTGCCAGAGAAAAGGGATATACATTTGAGATCAGGTCAGGGCTCCATATAAAAGTGGTTAAATGGTATACATATTATATATGGCCAGTGCTGAAGGTAAAATGGGCATATATTTTCGAAAATGTTACCATTTAAAAATGTTTAAATACCGCTTGACTTAGACTCTTAAAGGGGTGTTGCGGCAGTTTATTTGACCGAGGAACTATTTATAGCAACACCGCTGATGCTATTATCACAACCCAATAATTTTGTTATCAGTATCATCAGAAATGACCGAGTTGGTTCATAATCCAATTGTCAGTGGTTCGATCCCAGGTGGAGGTTTACCTTTTTTTTTACTTTTTCGTTCTTTCTTTAATTTCATTCTTGTTTTATACTGGAGCTCTTAAGTAATGTTGTTTAAATTAATCAATTTAAAGTATTAAATCACAAACTTCAAAAAATGCCGAAATATGAGAACAAGTACATGTAAGTAATTAATGATTAAGGTCGAGTTTAATACTGTATGGTCTTATGTTTTTGATTAAATATTGTTTTTTTATTAATGTCTTTCGGTAAGCTGTTTTGATCCCACTATTTCTAATGTTTATGCATATTGCTAACAATGTATGTACCGTTACTTGGGTTTTTCTTCATTGCTGTATTTTATGAAATTTGACGTAGAGGGTAGGGATTGTTAAAACAAAATATCTCTGTTTTATGATGACAAAACGTAGATGAACATATTTGAGCAGTTTCGCAGAATTCTATTTGACAGAAAAAAATTAAATTCCATTTATGTGGTAACAATACAAAACAAGAGCTGTCAGAGGACAGCGCGCTCGACTATTCGACAGTATAACGTAAGCCATCATGTGGAAATTGTTCATATTCAATAATTTATAAGACGATCTTTCAAAAATAAAAAAAGGAAAAAAAAAATTCGGCGGGGGCTAGGGGGGGTAGGGGGGTGAGAGGGGGGTTGTGGTAATTTATAAGATGATGTTGTTGTTGTTTTTTTGGGGGGGTGGGGTGGGTAGGGGGGGGGTGAGAGGGGGGTATAATGTGGGGTGTGGTAATTTATTAGATGATGTTCAAAAAAAATTGGGGGGGTGGGGGGGTAGGGGGGATGCGGGGTGAGAGGGGGTATAATGTGGGGTGTGGTAATTTATTAGACGATGTTTAAAAAAATTGGGCGTGGGGGTAGGGGGAAGGAGGGGTAGGGGGGTGGGGTGAGAGGGGGTATAATGTGGGGTGTGGTAATTTATAAGACGATGTTTAAAAAAAAATATTATTTTTTTTTGGGGGGGGGGGTGGTTTGAGGTGGGGGGGGAGGGATTCTGGTGGGGGGGGGGGAGGGATTCTGGTAGGGGCGTGGGGTATTGTTTGGATGGAATCCATTGTGGTATTCAGGTAAGTGTTGTTTTGTCAAAGTAATAATATAATGTGATCATAAATAAAGAAGTTATGGCAGTTTAAGCAAAAGGTTCAATTATCTAAGTGTTAAAGGGGCCATAATTATGTCAAAATGCTTGATACAGTGGTCTGCTCTTGTTTATAGGTTGGGGTCATGTTGGTAAACAAGTATGCAACATATAAAAGCAATATGTTAAAGGATATAGGAATTATTTGGGGTAGAACGCAAACTCTAACATAGATTTATCAATAATATGCATATTCTAAGTATAAAAGGGGCAATAATTATGACAAAATACTTGATAGAGTTGTCTGCTCTTGTTTATAGGTTGGGTTGATGTTGGTAAACAAGTATGCAAAATATAAAAGCAATATGTCAAGGGACAATGAAAATACATGGGGTAGTTCGAAAACTTTAACATTTGCTGCATATTCTAAGTGGAAAAGGGGCCATAATTATGACAAAATGCTTGATAGCGTTGTCTGCTCTTGTATATAGGTTGGGGTCATGTTGGTAAACAAGTATGCAAAATATGAAAGCAATATGTCAAGGGAGAAAGAAAATATTTGGGGTAGTACGAAAACTTTAACATTTGCACGCAAACGCTAACGCTAAGGCAGACGCCGACGCCGGGGTGAGTAGGATAGCTCCACTATATATATTTCATATATAATAGTCGAGCAAAAAATGCCGTTTTTTTGGGTGAAATAAAAATTATAAAAAATAATTTTCTCAAAATTATACTTGTGTACTCCATTTTATTGGTAGTGTGTGGTTTAATTAAATGGTATATAATGTATCTTAGATTATATAATATCTACATGTTTCCAATTTCATAAGTTATTAGTTATTTTTACGCATTTAGTGATTTTTCAATTTTATTGAAAAATTACATGTAATATAATGGTGAATACAATCAAAACAAGGCCGGTGACCCTATGTTTTCATTTCATTTTTCATATAGTATTCGTATATATATCTTAGATCTTAATTTTGGACAAAATCTATTTGATTGTAAAAATTCAGCAAAACTGCAGCAACACCCCTTAATTCATCTAGCATTAACATATGTACTATATCTTTTTAACACTAAAAAATAATATTTAAAGAACACATTTAATCTACCAATGTGTACAGATAGTACTTAACATATTTGACTGTATTGAATGTAGGAACTAGTTAAAATATCCATTACAAAAAAAGATCAGGGGGTGAAATATTCATTGCCTGAAGCTTTGACCCTGGAGCTATGTTTATATATCTTTAAACACACTGATTAAAGAAGTTAAACAATACAACAGAGGGAAAATCATCCCCTCTAAACAACATGATATATTACTAGTATTATGTATAATATTTTGGATCTGTATCTGGATCTGGATAGGTACACACCTTAAGGTATACGCGCTGTGGGAGAGAGATGGGAGTGACTTACATTTTGGATTTAATTTAATTCACTGAAATTCATCACTGAAGTTACAGTATGATCTTATTTGATATAGATGTACATGATTGTATCACGCATATATGTTAATTAATTATCAGTATAAATTACTGTCATGATTTCAGTATTATTTAAATGATTTCACTCAAGTTTATCATTGATATACATTAATTTTGTAAATATTATCAATACAAGTATACTAGATGCAAACATATTTGAAATAATACAGTTTGATATACTGTATATAATGTAACTACACATCCAAGCAGTCCATAAAACCATTGCAACCGAGCCACCTGGTGTACCAATGCACCAGCAGAAAAGTCAAATGCCTTCTAACTTATTGCATTTTACTATTTATAACATCTACATTAGTTACAGGTACATGTTTACATTTGTATGTGTTTGAAAAAATGTATAATCTTTAATAACATCATCTGACCATGCATGTCCTAGATTTCAAAATCAAGGCCCTAGTCTGACACATTGATAACATTAACGTTAAACTGTTACCAGGCCTCTGAAATTAATTTGTATTGAACTATATAAGGAAATCTAAATTAGGCAATGATTTTTCTTGTTTAAAAACAGTCATATATCAGTTGTGGCCTTTCGGAAATGACCCATTTGTGCTTACTTGTCAAACCTTAAAACTTTCCACACTTCAGTAATAGCAAATCTGGATTAAGGTAGTCTTCAATGGTACATTTACACTTTAGCTGTGTCACAAGAGTGCTGGTAAAGACAATTCACATATTTAAATCTAGGCCATGTCAAACTCAAAGTGTCAAAGACAAATGAAAGATGTGTTTATAAATTATTGTCCCTTTGTTTACTACTGCTGTGAGTTTTTATATAATATAACTGATGACCATCATGTTAGAGAAAATTCACATTATCTTAGTATATCAGGTTTAGCAGCCTTTTAGATAACAAAGTTGGCTAGTTTTCAACGTCGCTTCTGGGGATCAAAATCGCAGCGCAACCTCCTGCAATCAAAGTCGACACTCTACCACTAGGCATTTAGGTAGATTCTGAAATTGTTCGATCCCTCGAGAGCAACCAAACCAAACATTAAGTCAAATATTTCCGACTCAGTTTTATTGAGTCTGTTCATGAGAGATATAAATGGAAGGTGCAACATATTTCTCACGGCCCCCTAGCATTGCCTTAAGCAGTATTCAATTCTCGACACGAAAGTGCTGGAGTCATTGATCCCGAGGGACCAGAAAAACAAGAGATGTGTTTGTCAGAAACACAATAGCCCCTATTGCGCCGCTTTGAAGCCATATATTTAACCTTTTACCTTGAAGGATGACCTTGACCTTTCACCACTCAAAATGTGCAGTTCTATGAGATACACATGAATGCCAAGTATCAAGTTGCTATCTCCAATATTGCAAAAGTTATCGCAAAACTTTAACCAAGGTTAAAGTTTTGATGATAGACAGAATGACAGACAGACAGGCCAAAAACAATATACCCCGATCATTCGATCCGGGGGCATAAAAAACACTGGATTAATGTTTGAAAAAAAATCATTTGATTAATGACAATTCTAATATTTGAGCCAGGTCACAGGGAAAGGGCAGTCTTATCAGTATTCAATTAAACTATTTGTTATCGTCAGAAAACCGCTTTTAAGCAAACAGCTTTCAAGCGACTGCAGGCTGATCTGGATCCAAACTGGCCTCAATCGCCTTGATGTCTCTTTTACTGTGACACAGTGCATTTAACTTTAAAATGATATCAAGTACTTAAAAATAGAAAGAAGAAAGAATACTTAAGTCGTCACAAGCAGTCGACGAACGAATACGTAAGGGTCGCTCATCGGTGTTTTCCCTGATGACAATAAAAGAAACAACATACGACATTAATCCGTTGAAAATGGCCGATCTCGTGGAAAAGATATCAATCCCCATAGCTCTGTAAGGATCGGAACTCTGGTCATCACAGACGAACGACGATATCCTTAAACTAGAAAGATTCATCAGACTCACAACAAAAATGTGTCAAAATCTGCCAACTCGCACAAGGACTGACATGTCATTAAGCCTAATCGGTTGGTTACCAATGATTGCTAAAGTTGACGCAAGACAACTGATGTTGTTTCATAAACTGTTCTCTATTAACACTTAGTACCATGCGAAACAATTATTTGAGTATAGACTAGCGCTATTTAATATCCGAGGCAAATCATCACAGAAAGTGTTTATACCGGACATATATTCATTATTGGAAAAGTATAATCTCGTGAACTATTATACAGCGTATTGTGAATCCACTGTGATTCCTCCTAAACTGACGTTTAAACGCATAGTAAATAATGCGATACGCCAATATCATACGGAGCAATGGACGGTACGCGTCACAGGGGATCCAGAATTTGTGCAATTTAGCGTCGTTCACCTCCACATCAGGGCTGCTCGCCTCTGGGCCGCGGCGAGGCCCCCCCCCACCTATGAAACAACTGAAGCCTCGACAGCTGTGCGTGTGCTAGTAAACACACGGATACAAACTCCCGGACCTCCTTGCAGACACTGTGGTCTCATAGTTATAGACAGCGACATTCATGCCGTCGCCTCCTGTCCAAGACTAAGTGCACTCAGACTTACATTACAACGAGAGTGCCACATCCTCCCCGATACTAATCCATATGATAAAGTGACATTACTTCTATCAGCGGCCAACTCTCTCAATGATGAGACAACCAGACGTATATGTACTTTTATTCATATGAGTATAACTACAAAGTAATCGTGTTTCAACAAACAGACATTTTTCGAATTTCAAGTTACATTTTATTCAGATGTAAATAATACTTGTGTAAATAGTATATGACTTTAGGTTTATATGTATGAATGTATATTTTTATTTGAACGAAAAAAAATGGATAATGATTATTTAAAATAAAAACTTAAGCAAAACTTGAAAGTTCAAAATGTGTCCTTGTGACAAAAGTGTTTTGATTTGATGTCAGTTTGTTAAATGAAATATTATTGTAAGATATCATACTCACATGAATTGATGTTTGAACAATTCTTTATACACCTACGAGGCTACGCATGTAAAAATATTAATAACAGTACTTAACATGCAAATAATGAACAAAAGCAGTATTATATGTGTAAACAATAAGTTAAATAATTCTTTGAATAAAAGCATTCCAATACCTAGTTTTGATGTAATTAATATTTTTTTGTACATAATATGTAAGCATATTTTAATTTAAATATTATATCAGTATTGAAAATACTGGTTTAACGTGAAATTTTAAATAGTTTTTAACATAAAAATATTTAATATGGCCTACTCAAAATGTCATTGTACCTTATAATTACAGTGTATACAAAACTGTAACATAATTTTAAATGACAAAAGTATATTTTAATGTGCAAATTTTATAAAGGAGCATAAAGGAGCACAATCCTTTTACAACAGTCACTGTGCATTAAAAACTGCAATGTCATTATTATACTCCGTTCCCACAATGAATGAAGACAG
Organism: Dreissena polymorpha; assembly: GCF_020536995.1. Lineage (NCBI taxonomy): Eukaryota > Metazoa > Mollusca > Bivalvia > Myida > Dreissenidae > Dreissena > Dreissena polymorpha. Next base: position 12,428,275 of record NC_068368.1, on the reverse strand, counting down.
ATAACGGGTTAGTCATACCATCCTTCTCCTCGGAAGGGCATGTAGAACTATAAATACTACCATACATTTTGTTTTACTTAAACGCTTGTATACAGAGTAGTTTGAAGATAATCAATTTAAAATAAAAAGTGTTCATACAGATTAGTATTTATTTCCTCTGCGATGAAGCGGACTAAATTGCTGTGCACCTGTGCATCATTCGGTCGGTATTTTAGAATTAAGGTCAGGTGGACCATACGTTTCTACAAGAAGTCTACAGGAATATAATTCTTTGACATACCATCATGCACATTTGTTTGATGGTTAGGAGAGGGGAACGTAAGACGCCTTTTGATTTGAGGTCAACAAGTTACAGCTCATTGTCACAGGAGCTTTTCATACAATAAAATTTGCTTCAATTTTATCATTGCATATCTTTTGAAGTATATGCTTTATATATGTTCCTGTCATGCAAACATTCTACTAGTAATTACATTTTACACTTAACAACGGTGAATGAAAATTGAGACGAGGTTCCAAATATGTTTTATCCCGTTTTGTGACCTTTCTATTTGAATTTAAGGAAGATGACAAGTTATGTTTGACAGATGAATAAAATAAAAAATATATCAGGTCACCGGCCACTGGCTTATGTTTTTCTTGCCCAAAGTTACATGCTTCTTGAAAAATGTGTAATATGGAGCTCTGAACATTTCCAACAAAATTACTTGGAACACTTCTCACAGTAAAATTCAGCGTCTGTGTTTACATCATTTTCCTGACAGGTGAAGATAGAAAAGTCATAGAACAAATCCGATCCTCCGTGAGTTGAATTGTCGAATTTGCATGCCATTGTTGTAATATAATGAAACGATGAAATGAAAGTTGATGTGTAAAGTAAACATCTATCAGGTGGACCATCATCAAATGCTGTTTACACACATGATAAATGTCGATTGACACACCTCACGTACTTCACGCATTTACAGACGGTGGACACCAATATATCGTAAAAGCTCCCTATGATATTTTAGCGAAAGTAGGCAAATAACTTATCCAATGTTTAATGAAAATTACCCAAGGATCATTCATGTGAAGTTAAATTAAAATCTACCCGATGTTTCAGGAAGATACTGTAAGTCGTTACAAGAAAAGAAGGCAAAATTAACACACACACACACACGCACACACCCAGACTGACAATGAAAAATACGGTAGCCTAAAAGCTCCACGTGAGCACTGTGTTTAATACTCGATTGGCAACTTTTGCACCTAGCCAATAACAAGTTAATAATTATATTTACAGTTTGTGTGTACAATTTACTCAATTTTTATTGTGATCTACAATTACACGTACATGAAAAATTACTTAGTTCCCGGATGTTGAACTCTTGTCGTGGGTCACAAATATATCTTGTATAACTGTATGACTGTAAATGAATGGATTTTAGATAAATCTAATCGCATATTCAAAGATTTACGTAAACATTTTAAGCTATAGCATGCTGTAAAGATCAGTTGTCTTGTGAGCAGCCCATTGATATTTGTTCAGTATGGGTATTTGGGACAACTTAAAGGGATCTTTTCACGCTTTGGTAAATTGACAAAATTGAAAAAGTTGTTTCAGATTCGCAAATTTTCGTTTTAGTTATGATATTTGTGAGGAAACAGTAATACTGAACATTTACCATGGTCTAATATAGCCATTATATGCATCTTTTGACGATTTTAAAACCTAAAAATTATAAAGCGTTGCAACGCGAAACGATTGAATAATTTGGAGAGTTCTGTTTTTGTCGTTAAATTTTGTGAAACTACGAAGATTGCTTATATAAGGTATAAAATACGTCAAGTATATGTATTCGGCGGAATAGCTCAGTAGGCTAAGGCGTTTTTACTTCAGGACTCTGACAGGACTCCAGGGGTCACTGGTTCGAAACCTGGACCGGGCAATGTTCATTTCCTTTTTTAAATTTTATTCTTGATTATTTACTGGAGCTGTTACGATAGAATGCTTACATTTATCGATATAAAGCATTTAATGAATAAGTTTAAAAATGCCAAAATCTGTGAAAAGGCCCCTTTAAGGTAGCTGTTAGTGATGTATTGGTTTGTATGTATTTGTTTATGTTGTATATTTGTATCATCGTATGTTGCACAATGGACCACAGTGTACAATTGTGTAAGGTTGATTTATTGCTTTAAGTTGTTTTAATATTAATATAAGTGCTTTGATTCTTGTTTGTATATGTAGTATCATATAATCTAGTATCATATAATCTAAAGGGGAACCACACATCAGCACGGTTATCAGCTGGAAACCGTTTGGACACCATAAATTATTATAACGGTTGCCATGGCGACTGTCGAGTACACATTTATGTTTAAATTAATGTATGTTGTTTTAAGTATTTTAAGGACGTCTCCCATCACTCCTGTATTCATGCCTCCTGCCTACATTGATGTATTAATATACTCAAATAAACTGTAACTTGCTTGTTACAACTATGTGAGTTATTATCAATACCCAACGTGGCAGGTGGTGATATTAAATTTAAATATCTACGTATTTTATTATAAGTACAGTCCACTCTCGTTATCTCGAAGTCGGCGGGAACAAGAAAAAATATCGAGATAACGAGAGTTCGAGATATCCGATTCGGCGTTTTCAAAGAAAAAATGAGACGAAAATTTACCTTGTTTTTAGCATCTAAATACCTGCTAAGTGGTCTAACTAAAGCCGTCACCGTGTGGCATAATACTCTCTACCTGATATATACGCGTTTTTACGAGGTAAGATTAATTTTGCTATTTAATTGCTTAAGTATTACAAAATTGCATGAACACATGCGGTTATAATTGTTCTAAACTGTCGAGTAAACATCCGGTAATGTTTCTAATTAAAATAATGATGCAATTGACGTCCAATCAAGACGAGGGTTTTCCATCTGAACATGCGTAAATCACGTTCCGGAATACTGAACTGTACATGTACATTTTGTAGTTTGAAATATTCTTTAAAGTTAGCCATGATAATGAGTTTTGGAGAACAACATTCTGTAAATTTGCAACGGTTTATATACGCAAAAATATAACTCAATGCATTTTGGAATGTTGTTTGTAAAAACAAATAGTCTTTCGGCCTTTCGGCTTACTGTGTATTAATTGCAGTTAATATTGATGTTAAAAAGTGACAGTTAAAGTGACAGGCCTTACTCAAGTGTTAATCGCTAACGACATTATACATGTGTGATCAGTGATGCAATTAACGGATCAATTTCCTATCGCACAGTATGGGGAGCAGCCGGGCGAAGCGGGAGGTGAAGTATCAAAGACAATTTTTCTCACCTTTTGCCGACTCTGAGGCAGTTATTCGCACTTCGAGATAAACCACAGTAAATACATGTAAAATCGGGACTGGGGACACAATTTTATATCGACATATCGAATTATTCGACATAACGGAAATCGAGATAAGCGATGTTTATTTATATAGACAAAGAAGGCAAAAAAATGGGACATTGAGTTTACTTCGACATATCGAGAATATCGAGATATCCGATGTCGAGATAACGAGAGTGGACTGTATGTTATTCCAGTTTGAAATAATAACAATAAGGCGATCTTCTTAAATCATTCACTATAAAATTTGAACATGACTTTTTTGATTATTTAAGATACATACCATAGTGTGTGTGTGTGTGCCTAACCGATACTTTTAGTAAGACGTACTAATGTAAGGACGGACACACGAAATTCCTAAAATTGTCCGCTCGGATACTGGCCATTGCATTGTGTTAACTCAATTTATTACGTTTGACAGTAAATGCATTATTTTCACATTAAAATGATCCTATCTTATCAATTGATAATTCTTATATTGTAGTAATTGTATCTATTATAAATACTTCATCACTTCATTTATTATAAATATTAACACATACATAATAATACGTTATTGGAATAAAACAACATATAACATAATCAAGTATGCATCAGTTAGTTGTATTGAAGATATGTTTTAAAATGAACGTTTAGAATATATATATATAATATGAACACACAAAAACAACACTCTTTTTCCGGTTCCTAGTTCGCACTAAATGGGACGGACAACATTGTTTTCAATATTTATTTATACTTATAGGATTCTACCCCATTTTGATTATCGTTCCCGAAATATTATCAATGCAACACACATGCTCACCAGGGGAATTCCTGGTAGTTCGGAGTCCAAAGTTCGGAAGGTAGATTGGATTGAACTTCGATGTAACTCCTAATGCGCGTATATCTGAAGAGATCAATCATAACTCACCATCGTTTTCCGTGTTCTCCCTTTGATACTAATATATCACTAGTAACACAGTTATTTGTGGAAACTCGGTTTGAAAAATTAATACATAAGTGTTGTTTATTTGCAAATAAAATACTCAGTTTTACCTTAACTCGAAATTTGGTGTAAATATTCATCTTCTATACAAAACCATATAGCGCCCTATAACATTAGCAATACATCAAATTAATGTTAATTTATAGCTTAATTCTACACAAGTATTTAAATTCAATTTCATTCAGTACAGATCTTATGATACAATATTTTTAATACATTATGACATCGATAATAATAATAATAACTTTATTTTATGAAGATTTCACATTAAAAAATAATTTCTTTTTTACAATGTGGTCTTCAGTAACATAACACAAGTTTATATTTTTAAACATGCATACTAACATAAAAGGGAAAAAGAAAATGAATTATACAGTTAAATGTTATAATAACTTCCTTATCAATTCCGACGACGTGGGCGACGACGACGACGATGATGATGACGACGATGATGATGATGATGATGATTATGATAATAAAAAATATGCAAAATATTATACAAAAATCAATATTTCAAAAATCAATCTTTCAAAATTAATCACATCAGACACATCACAACAAAGTATTAACATAGAAAAAATGAGCATACACATATATCAATGATTTGTTTGTATGTATTCTTTAAATTATATTTTTAATGTAGTATTCGAAGACACTTGTCGGATGCTTATTGGAATGAAATTCCATATGATTCCTGCACAAAACAAAAGCGCTCGTTTTCCATAATTTGTTTTAAACGGAATAGATGATATATCAGTGTGGGTGATCGATCGAATTGCGCACACATTGTTATTTGAGATATGAATAACATAAGTCAAATAAGAGGGCATTGCGCCTATTACAAACTTATGAACAATAGATCCAATAGGAAAGTACATCTGTTATTAAATGTCAACCGACCAAAGGGACCATCATTGAAACATATTGATCGCTTATGTTTTAAAGAAGATGTACTTTATGGACGATTTTGTGTTCAGGTATATTTTCCACAATCTATTGAACATAAAGACATAAAACAAACTAATAAGATTTTATTTCAAGTTTGATAGCAATAGCTTGGGTGGGATGGTTGGACGGTCCTTCAAAAATAAAATAAATAAATATTTGTTATTTTTACCATGTTTCAAAAAAATCTTTTTGGGGGTGGGGTGGGGTGAAGAGGGGAGTATAATGTGGGGTTGTGGTCATTTATTAGATGATATTTCAAAAATACGAAAACAAAAGAAAAAATATTGTTTTCATTTGTTTTGGAGAGGGGGGGGGGGGTCTTTTCATTTGTTTTGGAGGGGGGGGGGGGTCTGGGGGGACGTGGGGATGGTTTTTATGGAGTCCATTGTGGTATGTCAGGTAAGTGTTGTTTTGTCAAAGTATGAATGAAATCTAATCATAAATAAAGAAGTTATTGCAATTTAAGCAAAATCGATTAATTTGACCTTGAGTCAAGGTCATTCAAAGGTCAAAGTCAAATTCAACTTGCCAGGTACAATACTCTCATGATAATAGGAAAGTATTTGAAGTATAAAATCAATAGCCTTGATACTTTAGAAGTAAAGTGGATCTAAACACAAAATTTAACAAAATATTCAAAGTTACATCGACAAATAAGGGCCATTATTCCGTTAAAATGCAAATCAGAGTTATGCAACTTGCCCTGTACAGTCCCCTTACGATAATTAGCGAGTCTGAAAGCAATAGCTATGATACTTCAGGAGTAAAATTTACCAAAACACAAAACTTAACCAAATGTTCAATTATAAAAGGGGCCATAATTCTGTCAAAATGCCAGTCAGAGTTTCATAACTTTACCTGCACAGCCCCCTTATGATATTAAGTGTTGCAAGTATGAAAGCAATAGCTTTGATACTTTAGGAATAAAGTGAACCTAAACACAAAACTTAACTAAATGTTCAATTTTCTAAGTATAAAAAGGGAACATAATTCTTACAAAATGCTCGTTACAGTTGTCTGCTCTTCTTAATAGATTGTAGTCATGTTGGTAAAGAAGTATGCAAACACGAAAGCAATATTTCAAGGGACATAGAAAATATTTGAGGTGGTACGCAAACTTTAACATAAATCAGATTTATCAATAATATGCATATTCTAAGTAGAAATAGGGCCATTATTCTTACAAAATGCTTGTTACATTTGTCTGTTCTTGTTTATAGATTTGGGTCATGTTTGTAAAGAAGTATGAAAAATATGAAAGCAATATATCAAGTTACATAGAAAATATTTGAGGTGGTACGCAAAGTTTAACAGATTTATCAATAATATGCATATTCTAAGTGCTAAGTGAAAAAAGGGCCATAGTTCTTACAAAATGCTTGATACAGTTGTCTGCTCTTGTTTATAGATTTGGGTCATGTTGGTAAAGAAGTATGCAAAATATAAAAGCAATATGTCAAGGAAAATAGAAAATATTTGAGGTGGTACGCAAACTTTAACATTCCAACGCTCACGCTAACGTTCACCCGCACGCATTTCATATACAATAGTCGAGCTAAAAACTAATATTTGAAATATGAAAATTGTAGTCTCTCTTACCACGAAATGTTTTGATTCTCCGTGTGGTTTGCATTCAACCGTTCGGTAGTAAAAGTATATTTATTGAATGTGTTGTCGTTTTCGGAGTAGATGCCTACCGATTTTTTGACGAATATTATTATCAAATAAGAAAATGTTCCGCCACAAAGAACGCATGAATAAAATCTTTTTCTTCATGTGCTAATTTGGAAAATATAAGGTTTAAGCAATCCGTTTTGCAACGTTCGAGGTCGACACACGACATTCGAGCGACATTCTCTCGACGCTCTCTCGACGCGCGACAATCATGCGACAATCAATATTTGAGTGTCGCATATCGCTCTGGGTTTTAGAAAAAAAATATCGCAGAAAATCTTGACTGTCGACTGATTTGTCGCGCGTCGTATTGAGCGACATTCTCTCGACGCACGACATTCACTCGACGCTCAATACGACACTCTCGCGATATATGGAGCCAATATCGCGCAAGTGTCGTATGTCGACCGGTGTGGGAGTAATTTTTTCATATGCAAGCAAGGTGTTATAGTAACTTTTTCAGCTTAAGTAAAAATAGCGGCATCTAGTAGCAGCAATAACAACAGCAGCAGTAGCAGCAGTAGCAGCAGCAGCAGTGGCAGCAGCAGTAGCAGCAGCAGCAGTACAGGCAGTAGCAGCAGCTGCAACAGTAGTAGCAGGAGCAGCAGAAGAATCAGTTGCAGCAGTAGCAGTAGTAACAGTAATAGTAGTTGTTGTAGTAGTAGTAGAAGCTGCAGTAGAAGCAGTAGCAGCAGCATCATTAGCAGCAGTAGCAGCAGCAGCAGTATCAGCAACAGCAATAGCAGCAGTAGCAGTAGTAGCAGGAGTAACAGCAGTAGCAGCAGTAGAAGAAGTAGCAGCAGTAGCAGTAGTAGCAGAAGTAGCTGCAGTAGTAGTAGTAGTAGTAGCAGTAGTAGTAGTAGCAGTAGTAGTAGTAGTAGTAGTAGTAGTAGTAGTAGTAGTAGTAGTAGTAGTAGTAGTAGTAGAAGTAGTAGTTGTAGTAGTAGTAGTAGTAGAAGTAGTAGTAGTAGTAGTAGTAGTTGTTGTAGTAGTAGTAGTAGTAGTAGTAGTAGTAGTAGTAGTAGTAGTAGTAGTAGTAGTAGTAGTAGTGGTGGTAGTAGCAGTATTAGTAGTAGTAGTAGCCATAGTGGTAGTGAGACTGGTAGTAGTGGTAGTGGTAGTGAGACTGGTGGTAGTAGTAGTTGTAGTAGTAACATAATCAGGAGTAGTAATAGTAGCAGTATCAGTGTAGTAGCAGTACCAGCACCACCAGCAGTAGCAGTAATAGTAGTTGTTGTAGTAGTAGTAGTAGTAGTAGCTGTAGTAGAAGCAGTAGCAGCAACAGCAGCAGCAGTAGCAGTATGAGCAGTAGCGGCAGTAGCAGCAGCAGTAGCAGTATTAGTAGTTGTTGCTGAAGTAGTAGTAGCTGCAGTAGAAGCAGAAGCAGCAGTAGCAGCAGCAGAAGTAGCAGTAGTAGTAGTAGTTGTTGTAGTAGTAGTAGTAGCTGCAGTACAAGCAGTAGCAGCAGTTGCGGCAGCAGCAGAAGTAGCAGCAGCAGCAGTAGCAGTATTAGTAGTTGTAGTAGTAGTAGTAGTAGCTGCAGTAGAAGCAGCAGGAGCAGCAGCATCAGTAGCAGCAGCAGGAGAAGCAGCAGCAGCAGCAATAGCAGCAGCAGCAGCAGTAGCAGCAACAACAGCAGCAGCAGAAGTAGCAGTAATAGTAGTAGTAGTAGTAGTAGTAGTAGAAGTAGTAGTAGTAGTAGTAGTAGTAGTAGTAGTAGTAGTAGTAGCGGTAGTGGTAGTGAGACTGGTCTTAGTGGAAGTGGTAGTGGGACTGGTGGTAGTGGTAGTAGTAGCAGAATCAGGAGTAGTAATAGTAGCAGTAGCAGTGTAGTAGCAGTTGCAGCACCACCGACAATAGCATTAGTAGTTGTTGTTATAGTAGTAGTAGCTGCAGTAGAAGCAGTAGCAGCAGCAGTAGCAGTAGCAGCAGTAGCGGAAGTAGCATCAGCAGTAGCAGTATTAGTAGTTGTTGTAGTAGTAGTTGTAGCTGCAGTAGAAGCAGTAACAGCAGCATCAGTAGCAGCAGTAGCTGTATCAAAAGTATTGGCAGCATCAGTAGCAGTAGTAGTAGTTGTTGTAGTAGTAGTAGTAGCTGCAGTACAAGCAGTAGCAGCAGCAGCAGTAGCAGCATTTGCGGCAGCAGTAGCAGTATTAGTAGTTGTTGTAGTACTAGTAGTAGCAACTAGATGCAGTAAAAGCAGTAACAGCAGCAGCAGTAGCAGTATCAGCAGTAGTGGCAGCATCAGTAGCAGTTGTTGTAGTAGTAGTAGTAGCTGCAGTACAAGCAGCAGTTGCAGCAGCAGCAGTAGCAGCAGTTGCGGCAGCAGTAGCAGCAGTTGCGGCAGCAACAGCAGTAGCAGTATTATTAGTTGTTGTAATTGTAGAAGTAGCTGCAGTAGAAGAAAGAAGCAGCAGTAGCAGCAGCAGGGGTAGCAGCAGCAGCAGCAGTAGCAGCAGTAGCAGCAGCAGTAGCAGGAGTAGCAGTAGTAGCAGAAGTAGCAGAAGTAGTAGTTGCAGTACTAGTAGTAGCAGTAGTAGTAGTAGTAGCAGTAGAAGTAGTAGTAGTAGTAGTAGTAGTAGTAGTAGTAGTAGTAGTAGTAGTAGTAGTAGTGGTAGTAGTAGCTGTAGTGAGACTGGTAGTAGTGGTAGTGGTAGTGGGACTGGTGGTAGAGGTAGTAGTAGTTGTAGTAGTAGCAGAACCAGGAGTAGTAATAGTAGCAGTAGCAGTGTAGTAGCAGTTGCAGCACCACCAACAGTAGCAGTAGTAGTTGTTGTTGTTATAGTAGTAGTAGCTGCAGTAGAAGCAGCAGCAGCAGTAGCAGTATCAGCAGCAGTAGCAGTATTAGGAGTTGTTGTAGTAGTAGTAGTAGTAGCTGCAGTAGAAGCAGTAACAGCAGCATCAGTAGCAGCAGTAGCAGTATCAGCAGCAGCAGCAGCATTAGAAGCAGTAGTACTGTAGTAGTTGTAGTTGTAGTAGTAGTAGCTGCAGTACAAGCAGTAGCAGCAGCAGCAGCAGCAGTTGTGGCAGCAGCAGCAGTAGCAGCAGCATCAGCAGTAGCAGTATAGTAGTTGTTGTAGTAGTAGTAGTAGTTGCAGTAGAAGCAGCATCAGTAGCAGCAGCAGGAGTAGCAGCAGCAGCAGCAGTAGCAGCAGTAGCAGTAGCAGAAGTAGCAGCAGTAGTAGTAGTAGTTGCAGTACTAGTAGTAGCAGTAGAAGTAGTAGTAGTAGTAGTAGCAGTAGCAGTAGTAGTAGTAGTAGTAGTAGTAGTAGTAGTAGTAGTAGTAGTAGTAGTAGTAGTAGTAGAAAAAGAAGAAGTAGTAGTAGTAGTAGTAGTAGTAGTAGTAGTAGTAGTAGTAGTAGTAGTAGTAGTAGTAGTAGAAGTAGTAGTAGTAGTAGTAGTGGTTGTAGTAGTAGTAGTAGTAGTAGTAGTGTTAGTGAGACTGATCGTAGTTGTAGTAGTAGTTGTAGTAGTAGCAGAATCAGGAGTAGTAATAGTAGCAGTGTAGTAGCAGTTGCAGCACCACCAACAGTAGCAGTAGTTGTAATAGTAGTAGTATCTGCAGTTGAAGCTGTAGCAGCAGCATCAGCAGTAGCAGCAGTAGCGGCAGCAGGAGTAGCAGCAGCAGCAGCAGTAGCAGCAGTAGCAGCTGCAGCAGTATCAGCAGCAGCAGCAGTACCAGCAGTAGCAGTAGTAGCAGTAGTAGCAGCAGTAGCAGGAGTAGCTGCAGTAGCAGTAGTAGCTGTAGTAGCAGTAGTAGTAGTAGTAGTAGTAGTAGCAGCAGTAGTAGTAGTAGTAGTAGTAGTAGTAGTTGCAGCAGTAGCAAATAACTGCATAAACATTGCATGCTATGCATTTTCCAGATTTTTCATCAAGAGTCAATAACATTAACTGGAATTGTTATCTCTTTTAGTTATTATGTTGAGTGCGAGCCGCACATCATAATTATGATATTGGTTCTTATTCCATGAACAATGAAAACAAAGCACAATGCTCTATAATCTGTAGATTATGTAACTTTTTCAATTGTTTATCAGTCTCTTAACAACCATTTATTGTAAAAGCCTTACATATAGATGATACAAATGTTGTTTATTCATAGATAAATAATTGATGGAACTTGGAAACAATTTGCTCTGGACAATTTTTGAAAATTTGGAAACTTGATTCTGAATTTTGTCAAACATAGTTTTGTTCCATGAATATAGGGTATCATGTTTTGCGTTCATTATGTTATGGATTTTGTTGTTCTTCTGGTTTAAAATATATAAATAAATCACATGAAGAAAAGAGAAGCTAGTTTTTAAAATTTTATTTATTATATTATGCTATATAGACCGCATCATTTATCACTCTTATGAAAATAGTGAAGCTGTGCCGACAGTGGTATACAGTGTACTACTTATTGGAATCCTGTATTTGTCCAGTTCCATAATTATTTTCTTAATACTGTAAGTAGACAATGTTCATATCAATTAAAAATAAATCAGCATAAATATATGATATCCCCTATCTTGTCATGTTTACAATGTACATAATTGTTACCATGTCCGACATCTTTTAATGTTAAATGACATTATTTTAAAATAAAAGTTATGAACTCTAAAATATTTTAATAAAAGTGTATTCATTTCTCCATATATTTAATTAATTTTAGAAAATATTTGAAAAAAAGATTTGATTTGATTAACAAAAGAGTTTCACTACGTGGCAAAAGTCTATGATTTGAGGTAAAGTTTGATTATTGAATTTGATTTGTACAAAACATGTTGAAATTTTTTAGTTATACGTTTAAAACTTGTATGTCTATTACTTTAAAAGAAACATTCTTGAAGTGTTTGTAAAGTAATGAACTTTTTGCATAAACCATGCAAGCATGAATGAACTTAAACATTGTACTGAATAAAATTGTTCATTACAGTGTCAAACATAGTTCGTTCTATTCCATGCTGACCAGTTTGGTCTCCTAATGTGGTAGTTTCAGGTATGAACACTGACTCAACCTAATTTAGTAAGCTTCAATGTCTCTTTCTAGGTTGACAGAATAAAATTTACACTATCCTATTGTCCTGCAATGTTATGCCAAGACGAGTGGTTGGCGGCAGAATCTTCGATTCATCACATTTGTGGTGGCAGCGTATTGGCAAACAGTCCCTTGCGACTTCATGCGGTTTACTTATATCGGACCGTTTAGATTTTCGTTGCTGCTTTCCGCGCTTCGATGGTGATTCAAATGCATGATTTCTGTAAACAAAGATATACATGTATACACCCAAACAAATTACATTAATGCAGCCATCCCCTAAGAATCAAAGTAAAATGTAAACAAGGGCTGTTTGTAAAACATGCATGCCCCCCATATGGGCTGTCAGTTGTAGTGGCAGCCATTGTGTGAATACGTTTTTTGTCACTGTGACCTTGACCTTTGACCTATGCAGTTTCATGATCCTAGGCCTAATTATTCTTGAGTTATCATCAGGAAACCATTTTACCGTTTCGAGTCACTGTGACCTTGACCTTTGACCTAGAGACCTGAAAATTAATAAGGGTCATCTGCCAGTCATGATCAATGAACCTATGAAGTTTCATGATCCTAGACTTAAGCATTCTTGAGTTATCATCTGGAAACCATTTTACTATTTCGAGTCACTGTGACCTTGACCTTTGACCTAGTGATCTGAAAATCAATAGGGGTCATCTGCAAGTCATTATTAATGTACCTATGAAGTTTCATGATCCTAGGCATAAGCATTCTTAAGTTATCATCCGGAAACCATTTTACTGTTTCAAGTCACTGTGACCTTGACCTTTGACCTAGTGACCTGAAAATCAATAGGGGTCATCTGCCAGTCATGATCAATGTTCCTGTGAAGTTTCATGATCCTAGGCGCAAGCATTTTTGAGTTATCATCTGGAAACCATTTTACTGTTTCGAGTCACTGTGACCTTGACCTTTGACCTAGTGACCTGAAAATCAATAGGGGTCATCTGCCAGTCATGATCAATGTACCTATGAAGTTTCATGATCCTAGGTTTAAGCATTCTTGAGTTATAATCCGGAAACCATTTTACTGTTTCGAGTCACTGTGACCTTGACCTTTGACCTAGTGACCTGAAAATCAATAGGGGTCATTTGCTAGTCATGATTAATGTACCTATGAAGTTTCATGATCCTAGGCATAAGCATTCTTGTGTTATCATCTGGAAACCATTTTACTATTTCAAGTCACTATGACCTTGACCTTTGACCTAGTGACCTGAAAATCGATAGGGATCATCTGCTAGTCATGATCAATGTACCTATGAAGTTTCATGATCCTAGGCGTAAGCATTCTTAAGTTATCATCCGGAAACCATTTTACTATTTCGAGTCTATGTGACCTTGACCTTTGACCTAGTGACCTGAAAATCAATAGGTTTCATCTGCCAGTCATGATCAATGTACCTATGAAGTTTCATCATCCTAGGCCTAAGCGTTCTTGAGTTATCATCCGGAAACTATCTGGTGGACGGACCGACTAACCGACCGACATGTGCAACACAATATACCTCCTCTTCTTCGAAGGGGGGCATAATAAATCTAGCGGTTAATTGGAATTTAAATATATGACAGGTGGTATGACATTTCATGGGTGCTTTAATGTCTATTGCGCATTACCTGGAAGTTAAGATGATAAGCTTTTCTTACAAGAAGTAATACGTGTAACAAGTATCTGCGTTTAATGATTACGGTACGTTTTTTGTCTCTCACAATCTAGAAACCTATATACGCATGTCGTTATGAATATCTTAAAGTTACAAGCACATGACTGGAAATTGCAGCCATATCGATAGTTCAAAATTCGTCACCAACTTCAAGTACTATATTAAACGTTTAACATACAATGTGAACATGTTGTTTAAAACATGCTGAATGCACGTAATAATCTGTATATGTATCAATCGATTTCGTGTATTATCCAGTGTGGTGTTTCCGGACTTTATCCGGTGCCAGTATATTGTGGTTTTGTGTGTTATCCGGTGCCCATGAAATCAATATGCGACCCCTTTAAAACGCAAATACTCACGTTTTGAAGTTGCCAGTAATTTCCTATAATTTCATTATAATTCTGAATGATTATAATAGTGGGGTCATATGGTGAAATGATTGTTCACTTTTTGATAAAAGCAACAAACTTGGCACATTTGTAGATTTAAGTATTTTATTCAATTTTAGCTATGGACCCATCTCCAATTTTCAAGATGGCCGCCATTTTTAAGATGGCCGCCAAAATTTAGGATAGATATCGACATTTGCAAATGTTGTATGAAAACCGCACAAATAAATCAGGTGAAATTACTCAAAAAGCAAGAAAATGTAAAAAAAGTTAGTGGTTTTAAACCTACAAGTACACTGTACTCATTGGAATGTTTTGTTTTCTAGCTATGTTATTCTCATATGTACTAAGACGAACAGTTTTTATTATTATCGTGATCACATGTTTTATAAATCTAACTATATCAAATTATTCCAGAAATCAGCAGTTTTGTGTTTGATTTCGTATATTGTTCCTGAAATCTCACTAAAAGTCGTCATTCAAAAATTTTCATGTTTCAATTAAATCAGGAGACCCTTTTGTGTGTTTTAATACAATGGTTAGTCTACTATTTTGAAAATTATTTCAGTTGAGTAAAAATTTGACGAACTTAAATCTGAAAAATGGACTAAACAGCTAAAATAGTTAAAGGTTAGTGGTTTTGAACCTACATAAACTGTAACAAATAGTGGTTTTGACCTATAATAACACTGCTGTCATTTCATTTTTTGTTAAGAGTGATCTTATATGCATGGTTTGTTTCGAGTGATCTTATATGTAATTGTATATATGCGAACAATATTTGATTATTATAATGATCACATGTCTTATCAATCTAATTAAATCAAAGTATTCCAGAAATCAGCAGTTTTGTGTGTGATTTTATTCATTTCCACCCAACATCACTAATAGATGTTGATAAAAAAAGTTGTTGTTGGAATGAAACAAGGAGGCCATATGTGTGTTTTAAAACACTCATTAGACAAATATTTTGAAATTGTTAACTTGGTAAAAGAATTCGCGGAATTAAAATGTGAAAAATAGGCAAATTTGCAAAAATAAATGCGAAATTTGGTGGCTTTTCCCTAAAAAAAAATACATGGATTTTTTTTTTTCTGAATTATAAGAAAGGTTTCTGATACCTATTTAATACCCCAAAACTGAAACCCTGGGTAAATTCCTATGACTGAAAATGTCAATTTGTTTAATTATTCCAGAAATCGAAGGGAAAACTTTCGATTTTGAGTGATTTTACCCCAAAAAAAACATAAATATGCACGGCTGTGACACTAAAGAAATGGGTTTTCTGGAAGGATATAAAATTCTCTTTTCAAATATACACAAGCATTCTTGGCCTCAAAACTTGCAATAAACACCAGTAGCCTGACCATGATAATCTGTTTTATGGATTTATTTATTATAAAAGTAAATGAATATTTGCCAAAAAAGCATATTTTTCCCCCAAAAAATGACCTTTTGACCTTACAAAAGTACAAAATTAACAAAATACTTATAATAAATGTTTTTCTTGCAAAGATTTTTGATTATCAGCATAATTAATAATAAAGTATTGTAATATTTCATTTGATTTGTAAAAGATCGCCATTTTGAAGATGGCGGCCATTTTGAAAAATATGAATTGGGTCCATAGCCTATTTTGTCTTAAATACTTTAAACTACCAATGAGCAAAGTGTGTTGCTTTTATCAAAAAGTGAACAATTCCACTGAATACAAGCACCATATGTTGTGGAGGATGTGACCGCGGTTAGATTTTAAGGCAGCTTTAAGGTCTTGAAGTGTGAACTCGTTGAATGCAGTTATTGAAGGACTGACACAATTTGTTGAGAATATTATACAAATGAATGTATCTGTAAATTCAAAAAAGAGAAAAACACTTGCTTACATAAATACTTTCAATGAGTAGTGAAATTATAGATTTGAGTAGGAAAATCCTATTTGTTTGTACTTTAGGTGGCCATTTTGGAAGCCATTTTGACTTATATGCAATATTTAATTCATTGTTTTTCATGTAGAAACATATTTTAATAAATTGATAACATAAAACAGCTAATTTCAATGCCAAAAACAGAATATTTTAATCAAATATGGCAGTAACATGTAATTTCCTAAATTTTGGCGGCCATCTTGAAAATGGAGGCCATCTTGAAAATTGGAAATGGGTCCATAGCTAAAATTGAATAAATAATTTTATCTACAAATGTGCCAAGTTTGTTGCTTTTATCAAAAGTGAACAACTCCACTGAATACAAGCACCATATGATCCCGCTATAACAACAATGTAAAGTGGTAGTATTATTGGGTTTTTTCTCTCCAGTTATAAAAAAACAAGTATTTTAAACTATTTCATGACTCTGAGGTAGGTATGATTCATTTGTTTTTGATCGTTTTGATAAAATGTTTTATTTTCATAACGTTTTGATAAAATGTTTTATTTTCATAACGAATTTTGAAGTAAACAATTAGCTGAAACACCATAATGTTCCGTGAGCCATAGTATTAGGCATTTTAACGCGGTTTTGTGACCAATTTCACTTTCAATAGCGCATCCTGCATTTTACCTTGTTTATTTTCCGATATGATCCGTTGCCGTTTCGCGTATCATCCGGAAAAGCACAAATGTTTCCAGTATTATCCGTATTGGTTAAGCACCGTGCACAGTGTCTCCAATGTACCTACAGTACTTAAAACTTTGTTGCATGGCTTTTACAATAATAGATACCGGTAATTGAAAACGATGTATGATTTACTTTATTTGACTCTTCAATATCATAATATATAAACATTACAGAAACAGAAAAATTTACATATATAAAGAAACCCAAAAATGACAAAGGAAAAGCATTATTTATATCATTCTTATTAAAATACAGAATGGTACATTCATTTTGTCAAAGCCTTTTACATAAAGAAATGGAATCATTTATAAATACAAAGGTATTTTGTACTTCTTTTTACATTCATGTACAGATGTGTTCCATGGAAAATAAATTCTTTGCAATTGCAAGCAAAAACACAAGAAATGTTTGTTTTTTAATAAACATGAAGTATACTATTATCGAGTGAACAAGAGCTGTCACCATATCATGACTCATGCTCCCTATAAACGCTTAATAGAAGTTATGAGCTTTTTTCGAACCCTTAATGCAGATTTCGAAACCTAAACGCGGACCCTAAGTTCAAGGTCAAGGTGACAGGGGTCAAAATTTGTGTGCGTATGGAAAGGCCTTGTCCATATACACATGCATACCAAATATGAAGGTTATATCTCAAGGGACATAGAAGTTATGAGCATTTTTCAAAACCTAAACGCAGATTTTGAAACCTAGACGCGGACCCTAAGTTCAAGGTCAAGGTCACAGGGGTCAAAGTTTGTGTGCGTATGGAAAGGCCTTGTCCATTTACACATGCAAACCAAATATGAAGGTTATATCTCAAGGGACATAGAAGTTATGAGCATTTTTCAAAACCTTAACACAGATTTTGAAGCCTAAATGCAGACCCTAAGTTCAAGGTCAAGGTCACAGGGGTCAAAATTTGTGTGCGTATGGAAAGGCCTTGTCCATATACACATGCATGCCAAAAATTGCTTTCTGAAGCGACATAGAAGTTATGAGCATTTTTCGAAACCTAAACGCAAAGTGTGACGGACAGACTGACGGACAGTCCGATCACTATAGGACCTCTTTTGAGGGAATAAAAACAGGCATCTGTTTGTCAAAATAGATCCTAGAAATAGTTCACATTCCAAAAATGGCGATTTATTCCAAGCCTTACAAACCTCCTGATAAAAATATGCTTGAAGAAATGTACACTTTCTTTTCAAACTCGTACAATGAAATAGAAATAGAAATCTTTCATCACATCAAAAATTAAACCACCAGACAAAAAGCAAAATATATAAATAAGGAAATAAAACTTATGTAATAACAGTTTCATGTATAATACAACATACAATATTATATTTATATATTGATAAGAATAATATTGATCAAATAAGCGTCATTTAAAGTTCACAGTGATAGATCGTTATACAGCAAACATATCTACTTAGTATTGCTATGATGTGTTTGGATATACATGTGTGTTCTCTGGAAAAAGGGCTTAATGCATAAATGTAATATCTCCCAGATTTGCCAAAGCAGTCTGAGTTGACAGGTACACATTCTGCTTTTATGGTTTTTTTTTTCATTAAAAGGAAGTCTCTATTTAGCATAAATCCAGTTTGACGATAAGTATGGCCCAAGATAAATCAGGTCTGACTGCTCGTGATAATCTGGGACAACACTTAACACACATGCATTTAGCACCATTTTCCAGGAGCGAGAGTCACATGTATATCAATTTATTTCATCTCTGCATATAGATCTATCAGAGGATAATATGTTACTTTTTTACCTTTCTCTCTTTAAGAAACTAAAACTATTTATTTTAAAAAATATATAAATTATCAAATTACATGACTTTTTCTGCCAACCCATTTTCCATGACTTCCAGATCTGTTAAAACACTACAGTACATTTTGACCATAAATAAGTACTGAACATGTAAAGAAAGCATTCATGGTGTTCGTCCCTGAATTTCATGAAATAAAATGTCTACTCTTAATAGTTGTAAACTGAAATAAAATATTTAGATCTTTATTTCAACACAATTTGGACAATTACCCTTTATCAGGATTATTTCTCAAATAACTTTATATTATGATTGTGTGTTTTGCTTGCACATTTACTAATATTTGTTGTGTTTTGCAGCAGTTTTTAACTACCTTTAATGTTAAACCCTTTCCCACTCAGAGGAAAAGTAAAAATGGCTATGTGCAAACAGCATAAAACCAGAACAGCCTTTAAGTAACTTGCAGTCTGTTCAGGTTTTATGCTGTTTGCTGCTCATTAGTATCGAAGGCTTGGAAATGAAGCCCATAAAACTCGAATCTAGTGAGACAGGTCTTGAATTATCCCAACGCTTTTCGGAGAAAAAGTGGGGATATTGTATTGATCTCCGTCAGTCCATCCGTCTGTCCTGGCCACTATCTCCTTCTACACTATTAGCACTAGAACCTTGAAACTTACACACATTGTAGCTATGAGCATATGTGCGACCCTGCACTATTTGGAATTTTTATCTGACCCCTGGGTCAAAAGTTATGGGATTTTCACTCATTTTTTATGTTATTTTACATTAACTTCCTTCATTTCTACACAGATTTACTTCAAATTGATACTGAACCTCTCTTATGACAATACGGTCAATGTCAACTATGCATGGCCCCATTACCAACCCTGGGGCGCCCCGCCCACATAGACCACACCCACCCAAAATTGCCATTTACTATAATTTCTTCATTTCTACACCGATTCACTTCAAATTGATACTGAACCTCTCTTATGAAAATACGGTCAATCTCAACTATGCATTACCAGCCCTGGGGTGCCCCGCCCACATAGACCATGCCCACCCAAAATTGCCTTTTACTATAACTTCTTTATTTCTACACCGATTCACTTCTAATTGATACTGAACTTCTCTTATGACAATACGATCGATCTCAACTATGCATGGACCCTTTACCAACCCTGGGGCGCCCCTGGGTCAAATATGCGATATGGGGATACGCGTCGGCCTCTGCCGCGCCATTTCTAGTTGAATTTAACTTTCAAAGGGACTAAACATGCCTTACAATACGTATCTAAGTGGTAAAGGCTTAAATAAATATCTAGGTTGTAAAGGATTAAATACGTTTCTAAGTGGTAAAGGGTTAAATACGTATCTAAGAGGTAAAGGGTAAAGCTCAATAATCATTTTATCCTACAGCTAAATGATTTCATAGAACATAATAGGACCCAAAAACATTTTTTACAAATATTAAGAGCGAGTGCTCATGACATCATTATGAACATGTCAAACGACAAAAGTCATATTCTTTCCCAGTAAAACTGCAGCTTTTTAGCGATCTTTTCATTATTTCTTTAAAATCGGGGACGTAGAGGTCCCAGAAAGGCTTACAAGGCTCGGCAAGCCTCGCCATGTAAACTTTTCTTCACTCGTGGGATAAATTTAAGTACACAATCACACTAACATAGTATTCTCTATAGGCTGATACAAATGAAATACAAAAGTTACAAGCACTAAACATTTTGATGAGGGCTTACAGGATAGAATATATAACTAGAGCTTTGCCACAGACGTGACCTATACCCCCACGTGCCGCATTGACACAGACTATTTTGCATGCTGTCTTCAAAAAACAAGAGAATCTAATTTATGGCAATCTTTAAGAATTATTATGCCATTATCATTTATAGCCATTTTGACCTTTGAACTCTTTAATTCTTTCACATGACACGCCGTCCAATGACTGTGAACAAAATTAATGTCATTTTAAAATCTCACAATGAATGACATACTTATGGCCAAGATCATTTATTGCCATTTTTGACCTTTAAACTAAAAGTGTGACCTTGGAGATATTGACGTAATTCTTTCGCGCGACACACCGTCCAATGATGGTGAACAAAAGAGCCAGATGATTTTAAAATCTCACAATAAACGACTTAGTTATGGCCCGGACAAGCTCATTTATGGCCGTTTTTTTACCTTTGAACTCAAAGTGTGACCTTGACCTTGGAGATATCGACGTAATTCTTTCGTGCAACATACTGTCCAATGATGGTTAACAAATGTGTCAAATGATTTTAAAATCTTACAATGAAAGACATAGTTATGGCCCGGACAAGCTCATTTATGATCGTTGAACTCATAGTGTGACCTTGACCTTGGAGATATCGACTTAATTCTTTCGCGCGACACAGCGTCCAATGATGGTGAACAAATTTGCCAAATGATTTTTAAATCTCACAATAAATGACAAAGTTATGGCCCGGACAAGCATTTGACCTTTGAACTCCAAGTGTGACCTTGACCTTTGAGATATCCACATACCTTTTTCACACGACACACCGACCTATGATGGTGAACAAATGTACCATGTCATTTTAAAATCTAACAATAAATGACATAGTTATGGTCTGGACAAACTTTCAGTTTAAAACACACTAAGTGACACCGTGACGTAGTTTTTGACCTGGCATGATCCGTATTCAAACTTGACTTAGACATCATCTAGATACAACTTCTGACCAAGTTTGGTGAAGATCGGATGAAATTTCGGGACAGACCGACGGACCGACAAAGTGACTCCAATATAGCCCCCATTACCAATGGTAATGGGGGGTATAATAACAATGCATGTTATCATTGAACAAAAGACACCAGAACATTGGCTCTGCATTCAATCAGGTTAAGATAGTATGAAAACCCAAACATATGTGAGCATAATAGAGCCACTTTCTGCAAAAAACTTGTCTTAAAACATGTGCGCAAAGGGTAATCCCAGGCAAGCCTCTGAATTCACCACATAATCGGGGACGACTATTCTGGATTTTCATTTAAAAGATACATCCTTTAAACGATAAGTACGATACAAATGGACAGTGTCATCCTTTTTGAACCTGTAGGGACTGCCTAGGCTAATCTTAAACGACACTTTACACACATGCATTAAACCCTGTTTTGGCAATGCAAAGGCTCACTTATAGAATAACATGTAATTATTCAAAGAAAGACTCAAAAATTATTTGCATTCAATAAGGTAAGATAGCAACAAAACCTGTATATACCTAAACATCTCCAGGCCACATTTTGGGAAAACCAGGCTTAATGCATGTGTTTAAAGTGTTTTAAGTCCCAAATAAGCCAGTTCAGTGTGCGCAGACTTATCAGGGTTGCCACTTTCTGTCTACTCTGGATTATTGCAAAGAAGAGACTTTCTTCAAAATGATAAATTCCATTTAAAGCAGAAAGTGTCCTCTCTGATAAGCCTGTGTGGACTTCACAAGCTTATCTAGAATGACACTTTACGCACATGCATTAAGCCCGGTTTTTCCAGAACGGGGCTCATTAAGTTCCAACAATTTCAGATAACTGTTCCAATGTTACAGCACAGGTCTACTTTCTTGATCACTGCACAGGTCTACTTTCTTGATCACTATCTTCAAAGAATCTATATTCAGCCACATTTTAAATTTAAATTTCTAACACAATATGTAAAAACACAATTCACCAAATGTTTTACTGTTGAACCAATATCGGACATTCAACATTGACACACATTCTTCGCCATTTTTTTGCCAAGTGAAAAAAAGTATCTTAATATCTACTTAGCCTGATTCAACAATTGCTTTTACCAGTCAACCAGTCAACCACTGTCAATTAAAGGGAACATTGTGTTTTTCTTTGTATCGAAGACGTGCAGTTTCCAGCATCAAGCGTTTTCTATCTTCTAAGGACAAATGTCTATCATTTGGGTTTCGGGAAAACGATGAGGCTCTAAAAAGGGTTGAATCCTGCAATAAAACCAATTGTGTCAAAACATACTTGCTTCATTATTGGTAAACTGGAATAAATGCATGTGCCTAAATTGTCATCCCAGATAAGCCTTTGAATTAAGTCCGGTTTTACATGAGTTTTTTTTATTTCTATATATATTTCTACCAAAATAAATCAAGGAAAGTACAGTCTGTGCCAAAACATAGGCTATACTTTTTAAATATAAATCCATCATTGGTAAAATTGAATTCTTTACTTTACTGACAAGTAGCTTACATGACAAGGTTGTAATCTAATCCAACATTCAGTATTGTGAAGCCTTACCTTATCCAGAACACAAGTGGGTGATGATGCAGATGTGACTGGTTTTACCTCTTCCTCACAATATTCCACCCTACCTTCCAGAATGTTTGTAATGGTGGCATCCACATCTTTTGTAATTTCTATAAAGAACGTCATCAGCAATCAGAAAAATAGATTTATCACAGAAATATTATGATTGAAATATTGTTTAAAACAAAAACAAACAAACTAATAATATGTACAGTTCATGGATGTGCACATGATTTATGCAGATAAATTAATAAACAAGAGATGTGTTTGTCAGAAACACAATGCCCCCTTCTGCGCCGCTTTGACATCATATATTTGACCTTTGACCTTGAAGGATGACCTTGACCTTTCACCACTCGAAATGTGCAGCTCTATGAGATACAGATGCATGCCAAATACATGTATCAAGTTGCTATCTTCAATATTGCAAAAGTTATGACCAATGTTTAAGTTTTCGGACGGACGGACAGACTGACTGATGGACAGACAGACAGACGAACGGACTGACCGACATTTAAAAAACTATATGCCACCGTTCAGGGGCATAAAAACAACCTGTTTTTATGAATATCACAAATATGTTTATACATGAGTTAACAAACTTGGCCTATGAGGTAAATGAAATATGGAAAAGCGTTTGAATAAAATTCATCAAGCCATTTCTGAGAAAAAAGCTTACCAGAGAACTAAAATTTGAACTAGACTAAAGAGGCATAACTTATGCAATTTGTTAATAACAAGAGCATTCCCAAGACAGGGTGTTTGATTATTCTCAGCTTTAATGTATAATGTACATTTTCTGTCCCTGATATAATGACCACAAAGACTTGCTTGAAGTAGAATATCTGTAATAATTCAAATGCTACGCCCCCATACCAAGATCCTTTTTTACTGCAATGACAGGAACCTGAGGCAGTACGTCCTTCACTTGCTGTATCATTCTACGTAGCTCCGAGTCCAGGCTGTCAACGCAGCTCCCAGAGTTACCATAGTTACCCGCAGGCTGGGAGGGCATGGGTTTTGCTGAAATCATAACTCCAAATAATGAACATATACAATAACTTTTTTAACATTCTTTGTCAATTATCTTATTTTATCATATAACTGCATTGATATGTGTCTGATACAAAGCTTCCTGATGTTTTTGAGTATCACATCAACATCAACGGGATAGGTCAAATTACTTGGAAATCAACTATAAAGTCATCTTTTTTGGTAAAATAGAACCAGATTCAACAAAACAAACAATTTGATATTAAGATGTAATATATTTAAGACAAAAACAGCACCAAAAACAGCAAAAAACTTTGTTCTCAAATATTTAGCACAAATGCTCATGATTAACAAGTCAAACATCTTTTTCATTACCACTAAAAATGCAGCCCTGTAGCGTTGATCTTTCAGTATTTCTTTCAAAATTGGGACATAAAGGTACTATAAACAGAAAAACTGGTTACTGCTCTGCGGTTGTGTTATATATCTGGCTTGGCAGCAAGCATTGCCATTCTTTTATGCTAACAATCTCACCTGATATATTTCACATCAATTTGGCAGTACTTGGTATGCACTGTATATTGCAATAATATAAATGTATTAAATCAGTTTCACTTTTTATTATTATGTATTTATGTATTTTTTGTGCGTCTAACAGTACATGTTTTCCTAACTTTGTTTAAAAAAATATGAACAAGACCAAATTTCTTTTCATTATAAATGTATAAAATTTATTGTGGCAGAAAATTCTGTTTGCCGGGGTCGGATGGGCATTACTACTTATTCTTAAACATATATCTCTTAAAGCTAACCTTAACGACATTGACTGAACACATTTGCTCGGTTGGACTCTGCCTTACTTGTGTAACATCAGCGTGTTCTTTCGGGTAAATGCCTACTTATTCTAAAACATATATCTCTTAAAGCTAACCTTAACGACAATGACTTAACACATTTGCTCGAATGGACTCTGCATTACTTGTGTACTTAGTGGTATTATTGTCCGAGTTTAAAAGTGTGTAATCATTGGTCCGAATTATAAGTGTGTAAAAAGTGTGCAATTGCTGGTGGAGCAATTTAAAGTGTCTAAACGCTGTCTGAGTTATAAAGTGTGTAAATATCGGACTTCAAAAAAGTGTAAAATCGCTGGTGGAGCGATAAGTGGTATCGTGTGTTAAAGTGTAGTGCGATTGTTAGAATTAGGTTAAGCCCAGTCAAGTGCATGGTTTTTCCTAATTTGTCGCTCCTGAAACTTTTTTAATTGGACAGGCGGTATTGCTGCTAATGGCGTAACTTCACGATGGTAATTTAACGGGTGCTCATCCACCTCCTGTAGACATATTTTTTCAAAACAGTCCTGGTCACGTATGACAGCCAACCTTGGAACCGTGGTTACCACTGGCTGTTTTTTCTGTACTGCTGCGGCCATTCAATATCACACTTTAATTACTATTTATACTAAATAGATATGTTGTTGAATACTTTATCATATGTTATTTTATATTTATGTAATCGTTATTGGGAAGCAAAATATTTTGACATAGTATTATTAAACCAGTTAACTAAGTAATGTGTTGTTATTTAATAGTAATTAATTACTAATTATTATTGGTTGACTTTGCTTGTGAAGAGAATAACATTAATTTTTCAATATTTTGAATAAAAAAGAAAAATGTTCATGTTTATGTTTTCTGTTTTGGTAGAATCGGTAACTCAATGAAATAAAAGTAAAAGATCACTTGTTCAATACTTTTTCAAACAGATATTTATATAACTAATTATGATTAATTAATTGTGTCTTGTTCTGTGAAAGCTGGTCATAATGCATGTGCGTAAAGTGTCGTCCCAGATTAGCCTGTGCAGTTCGCACAGGCTAATCAGGGACGACACTTTCCGCCTAAACTTGATTTTCGGTAAGGAGGGACTTCCTTGAAACTAAAAATACCATTAAAGCAGAAAGTGTCGTCCCTGATTAGCCCATGCTGACTGCACAGGCTAATCTGGGACGACACTTTACGCACATGAAATAAGCCCAGTTTTCTCAGAACAAGACACAATTTATTTATATTTGAGCCTCACTCTGGGAACATGGGGCTAAATTCATGAGCGTTAAGTTTTGTCCCAGATTAGCCTGTGCAGTCCAAAATGAGTAATCTGGGACAACACTTTCCCCTAGCCTGGATTTCATTTACAAAAGGCTTACTTTAAAAGAAAATACCATAAAAGCAAAAAGTGTTATCCCTGATCATACTGTCTGCACATAGAAATCTGGGACAAAACTTTATGCACATGCTTTAAGCCCCATTTTTCCCAGAGCACCGCTTGATTGTTATTTCAAACTTACTTCTAGTGATAGTTTGAGGACTGCTCTTCAATCGTTTCACGTGTTCGGCAAGATCAGCCGCCGTTAAGTCTGTACGTTCTATAGTAAGAGCTGTGGAGATCACCTCGCGAACCCTCTCAGCAAAATCTTCCACGCTTTCTTCTTCATTTTTTACCATTAATGGGTGTGTTCTGAAAAAAAATCTTGTTTATTTATTATAAATTTGTTGTTGCCATGGCGTAGTGGATATGATGTCTGTATCACGACTTAGAGGCCTTGGGTTTGATCCGCACTTTTTTTTTTTATCTCCGCTGAAGACACCAAGTACTCGTTATACCCAGAGAAGAGCAGGGGAACATTTCAATTAGCCTAAGGATTGCAATGAAATCAAGCTTAAACAAGCAAATTCATTGAATCGATATCTCCTGCCAATATGCTTCTGGACGCAAAAGTGTTGTATTTGACACTCAAAAAAGCATTTTTTCAAGATACAAAGGGCCATAACTCCGTTGTTAACAAATGGTGTACAATGCCATTATGCGTGCATCATCCTCTTATCCATATATATACACATATCAAGTTTCAATGAAATCCGCCAAAGCACTTCCAAGATATGGCTCCGGACACACACAAATAGCATTTTCTCAAGATACAAAGGGCCATAACTCCGTTATAAACAGATGGTGTACAATGCCATTTGGCGTGCATCTTTCTCTTATCCGTATATATACTCATACCAAGTTTCTATGAAATCCACCAAAGCACTTCCGAGATATGGCTCCAGACGGACGGACAGAAAGACATACAGACAACGCCAAAACAATATCCCTCTGCCTATGGCAGGGAATTATAAATAGGTTTAAACTAATATAAAATTTGAGTTACTAAATTATGCTGATAGGAATTGCTGTTGGTATTGAGGGCTTTTTCAGCAGATGGAAATTTGGTCGTAATTCCATTGGCATATTTTGTTATTTTTCACAATCCAATTCCAAAATTTTATAACTGATCTTCAGACTTTCTGGTGTTTAGAAAAAAAGGTGTGCTGTGTGGAAATTTTTTTGTGATATGTGTCAAATTAAGATTTGTTGGTCAATAACTAAAAAAATTATGTATGTAATTATTAGAACAAATTGCACTGTTCACGTCTGGGTTTTTTTTCAACTTCAAGTTTTAACAAGGGACAAAATTGTCACAAAACCAGGTTTTCATTGTGAAAAAAAAATCTGATAAAGGGAGAAAACTCAAACTGAACTTTTGAAATGACCAAAAAAAATTAACCCCCTTTGTAAGTTTTTGTTTTTTTTTTAAATCTATTTTTAGTCGTGGCGACCTTGACATTGGAGATATTGACGTGATTCTTTCGTGGGACACACCGTCCCATGATGGTGAACAAATGTGCCAAATGATTTTAAAATCTCACAATGAATGACATAGTTATGGCCAGGACAAGCTCATTTATGGCCATTTTTGACCTTTGAACTCAAAGTGTGACCTTGACCTTGGAGATATCGACGTAATTATTTCGCGCGACACACCGTCCAATGATGGTGAACAAATGTGCCAAATGATTTTAAAATCTGACGATGAACGACATAGTTATGGCTCGGACAAGCTCATTTATGGCCATTTTTTACCTTTGAACTCAAAGTGTGACCTTGACCTTGGAGATATCGACGTAATTATTTCGCGCGACACACCGTCCAATGATGGTGAACAAATGTGCCAAATGATTTTAAAATCTGACAATGAACGACATAGTTATGGCCCGGACAAGCTTATTCCGCCAGCCCGCCAGCCCGCCAGCCCGCCAGCCAGCCAGCCAGCCCGCCCGCATTCGCCAATCTAATAACCAGTTTTTTCCTTCGGAAAACCTGGTTAAAAACAAGCCCAATACTCATAGTTACATCATAACCTTTTGTGACCACAGCAATTATTCTTAACACTTTCCCATTAAGAGGCAAAGTGAAAATGGCTACATGCAAACAGCACAAAACCAGAACAGCCTGCGAGTAACTCACAGTCTGTTCAGGTTTTATGCTGTTTGCTGCTCATCAATATCTAAGGGTTGGAAAAAATGAAGCCTTTAAAACTTGAATCTAGTAAGAAAGGTCTTAAATTAAGTGTTGTTTCTGATTAGCCTGTGCAGACTGCAAAAGCTCATCTGGGATTACACTTAAGGCACTTGCATTAAGCCCTGTTTTCCCAGAGTGAAACTCACACACTTTTTCAATACAGCCTGTGTACTTACTTGAGTTTGTACACAGTGACAGGTGCAAAGAAGCACCAGAGCACGTCAGTCCAGCGCGGGCTGTCCATGGTTGATAATGCGCAGGGAAATGAGAGCCGCGATAGGTGAATAGAAACCTGGAAACAAGATAACAATTTGTAATGTTAAGATTAAGCGACGAGCATGCAACTGTTTGATTGAAACGTTCAGAGTTAAACGTGCAACTGTGATCTTTGCTGAATGAGTACATCAAATACTGTACATACTCAGTCAAAAGTAAAGATTTTAAAACTTTTAACAATAGTTGTTCACTAAAATTCTTAATTAAAGTGGGTTTTTTTTAAAAGCATCCTCATGCCTGAAAATTTTGGTTTTGTTCTTGCATGAAAATTCTTTTATACATCTCTTGGATTTAATGTTAATATAATATAATGTTACAAAGTTATGTTGATATAATGTTAATATATCTGTTAACATATATTATTAATGCAACATTAGTATTCGGGTTAGGAATAAGGAAATGTTCTTGTCATAAAACAGACAGTCCCAATAAGTGAACAAGTAGTTGGTCCCTAATAAATATCATAAGAAACTTGCTATGAGAAAGCAACATTAGATGCATGCGCCTTAATTGTCGTCCCAAAATAGCCTGGTGGTCTGCACAGGCTAATCAGGGATGACACTTTCTGCCTTAAAAAGATGTTTGCTAAGTAGAGACTGCCTTAAAACAAAATAAAACTATAAAAGTGGAAAGTATTTCCCTTGTTAGCCTGTGTGGAATGCACAGGCTAATCTGTGGCAACACTGTACACACATGCATTAAGCCCTTTTTACCAGGTTGCTGCTTATTTATTTTCTCCTACAACACCCACATACCGGCTGCACAGCGAGCTGCAGCTCAAACGCCAGTGGGTTAAACTTGAGAAGTCCCGAGCCATTAGTGGTAGCTCCCTCGGGCTGGATCAATAATGGGATCTTGTGCTCTGCAAAGAAAAAAAATATTTGAAAACTGTATGGGTCCAGATTAGCCAGAGCAGTCGGCATAGGCTAATGTGGAATGACACTTTCTGCCTGGACTGGATTAAGATGAGTTTTCATAACATTTTATTAGGTTTCATTAGATTTTGAAAAGCAGGAGTCAAATAGCCTTTGTCTTAACATTTTGATGAGTAAAGCTGATAAATTTGGGTCTACGGAACTATTAGTGATTAGTATTTGCCTCATTCATCTGACTTCAAACTAATTATTTCAATTTGGATTTTTTTTTCAAGCATCTTCAATTTTTATTAATTGAACAAGAAATGTGTTTGTCTGAAACACAATGCCCCCTATTGCGCCGCTTTGAAGCCATATATTTGACATATGGCAGCTCCATGAGATACACATGCATGCCAAATATCAAGCTGCTATCTTCAATAATGTAAAAGAAATTGCAAAACTTTAACCAAGGTATAAGTTTTGGGACACGCACAATGAATGAATGAATGACAGACAGTCAGGCCAAAAACTATATGCCCCCGATCTTTCGATCCAGGGGCATAAAAACTTGCTTCTCATTGAAATCCATCATTGGAGGGTATTCTTAAACATGCAGACAAGCTCAAGTTGAGAGTAAATTACTATCTTTAATGGTTTAATTTATTCTACATACCTTGAATAAAGTTTCGAAGGTCTCGTGGAATATTTTCCTTGCAAACCCCAGTGACTAGGTCTTTATATCCCAGGACCCACTGCAGTGGCTTTGGAACGTTGCTATGATAAGGCTGCAAACAAGCATAGCACTGCAAATGACTTTTGTTTTTTTCAATTCACAAAATTATTTACAAGTATTATGGGGGGGGTCAACATGCAGAATTACCAGTATCTTTTACAAATCAACAAGGACATAAGCACATGTCCTGTCATGGAGAATTAACTGTTTCAAGGCTATAGGGCACATGGGAAATATCTTGCTTTACTTTGCACTTTAATTGCATGAAGTAGAAATTACATCTTCCCCCATTTAAAAAATTATAATCAATAAGATGTAAATAATGGCTGGACAAAGCAGGAGTTTATGCCATTAGTTACCCCATTTACAGGCCATGCAAAGTATAACAATTATGGACACTGAGGAGTCATCAGACTTCTTGAAACTGTTCATAGATGATGCTTGATTCATTGCCTTGTGCTATTTAAAAATGCTTCTTCACAGTGAAATGCCCATGACCAATTTAAACAACACTCAAGAATGAGCGAATAAGAAGGTAAAACGTCTGCTGGAAAAAGGTTTTTTCATGGCACTGGCAAAAACAACCTGAGTAAGTAACCAAAGCTTTGAGATTTGTTGCGAAACAGTTCCAGCCTAAATGCAAGGCTAAACAAGATGTGTTTGTGAAACACAATGTCCCCCTATATGATGTTTGACCTTGAAGGATGACCTTGACCTTGTGAAGGATGACCTTGACCTTGACCTTTCACCACTCAAAATGTGCAGCTCCATGAGATACACATGCATGCCAAATATCAAGTTGCTATCTTCAATATTGCAAAAGTATTCATAAAATAAGCGATTTGGGTCACATATATTTGACCTCTGACCTTGAAGGATGACCTTGACCTTGACCTTTCACCACTCAAAATGTGAAGCTCCATGAGATGCACATGCATGCCAAATATCAAGTTGCTATCTTCAATATTGCAAAAGTATTTATAAAATAAGCAATTTGGGCCACATATATTTGACCTCTGACCTTGAAGGATGACCTTGACCTTTCACCACTCAAAATGTGCAGCTCCATGAGATACACATGCATGCCAAATATCAAGTTGCTATCTTCAATATTGCAACAGTATTCATAAAATGAGCGATTTTGGCCACATATATTTGACCTCTGACCTTGAAGGATGACATTGACCTTGACCTTTCACCACTCAAAATGTGCAGCTTCATGAGATACACATGCATGCCAAATATGAAGTTGCTATCTTCAATATAGCAAAAGTTATTGCAAAATGTTAAAGTTGGCGCAAACAGACCAACAGACAAGGCAAAAACAATATGTCCCCCACTACAATAGTGGGGGACATAAAAATACTGTATTCAGTGCTTTCTTTTTGGCTACAATAAGAACAAGGGACAAAATTGTCACAAACCAGGTTTGCAATTTAAAAAAAGTCTGAAAAGGGAGACAACTCAAAATGTGCATTGCTACTGATTGTTCATTAGTTACCCCCCTTGTTTCAAAATCAATATATTTTTAGTCGTGGCGACCTTGACCTTGGAGATATCTAAGAAATTCTTTTGCTCGACACACCGTCCAATGATGGTGAACAAATGTGCTTAATGATTTTAAAATCTGACAATGAATGACATAGTTATGGCCCAGACATGCTCATTTATGGCAATTTTGACTTTTGAACTCAAAGTGTGACCTTGACCTTGGAGATATCGGCGTAATTCTTTTGCGCGACACACCCTCCAATGATGGTGAACAAATGTGCCAAATGATTTAAAAATCTGACAATGAACGACATAGTTATGGCCTGGACAAGCTTGTTCTGCCGGCCCGCCAGCCAGCCTGCCCGCATTCGCCAATCTAATAACCAGTTTTCACTTTCGGAAAACCTGGTTTACAAAAACAGCAAAAATTTAAACAAGAGTTCCGTGGTCGGAGACATATGCCCCCCTAACAGGGCTTTGACCTAGTGATCCCAATTTTAATAGGGGTCATCTACTGTCCAAGGCGAATGCACATGTGAATCAGTCAATTTGTTGATGAGTTATTGATTGGAAACCATTTGACACTTATTGTGACAGTGACCTTGACCTTTGAGCTAGTTACCCCAATTTCAATAGCAGTCATCTACTGTTCAAGGCCAATGCACATGCGAAGTATCAAGCCAACAGGTCAATCTGTTAACGAGTTATTTATCAGATATAATTTTGACACTTATTCAGACGGTGGCCTTGACCTTTGACCTAGTGACCCCAATTTCAATAGAGGTCATCTACTGTCCAAGGCCAATGCAAATGTGAAGTATCAAGCCAATCGGTCAAATCGTTGACGAGTTATTGATCGGAAATGATTTTCACACTTATTGTGACAAGTGACTTTGACCTTTGACATAGTGACCCCAATTTCTATAGGGGTCATCTACTGTTCAAGGCCAATGCACATGTGAAGTTTCAAGCCAATCAGTTAATCCATTGGCGAGTTCTTGATCGGAAACAAACTGGTCTATGAACAGACCGACAGACATCCAAAACAATATACCCCCTCTTCTTCGAAGGGGGGCATAACAATGATTGAGATAATCAGAGCTTAACCCTTCCTCAAAATGACCTTCAGGAAATGTATAAAATACATAACAATTTTATTACACAACCATTAAAACCAGTCCTTAAATGTGAACAAGGGCTGTTTGTAAAACATGCATGCCCCCCTTATGGGCTGTCAGTTGTAGTGGCAGCCATTGTGTAAATACTTTTTTTGTCACTGTGACCTTGACCTTTGACCTAGTGAACTGAAAATCAATAGGGTTCATCTGCCAGTCATGATCAATGTACCTATAAAGTTTCATGATCCTAGGCCTAATTATTCTTGAGTTATCATCCTGAAACCATTTTACTGTTTTGAGTCACTGTGACCTTGACCTTTGACCTAGTGACCTGAAAATCAATAGGGGACATCTGCGAGTCATGATCAATGTACCTATGAATTTTCATGATCCTAGGCATAAGCGTTCTTGAGTTATCATCTGAAAACCATTTTACTACTTAGAGTCACTGTGACCTTGACCTTGTGACCTCAAGATCAATAGGGGTCATCTACAAGTCATGATCAATTTACTTATGAAGTTTTATGATCCTAGGCCTAAGAGTTCTTGAGTTATCATCCGAAAACCATCTGGTGGACGGACGGATGGACGGACGGACGAGCAAAACAATATACCCCCTCTTCTTCGAAGGGGGGCATAATAAGTGTCCTCCTAGTGAATACAAGGTCTTGCAGTGTTTTTTTCTCACCCTTTTGATTTGGAAAAATCGCTGCGTTATGACTAGAATTTGGAAATAATGTGATGTTGTTTTGCTAACAAATGCTTTAAAATTGAGCACAAAAGTGTTTTCAATATAATATTTACTAAGGTTCAACTCTTAGATGCTGATGGAAGATGAACTAAATATCTAAACAAGAGATGTTATCGTCAGAAACACAATGCCCCCTACTGCGCAGCTTTGAAATAAAATTTCTATTTATCATTTGGCAGGTATAGAAATCATCTCCATTTAAAGCTTATTACTTCCCTTGGATTTTGTTTTTTGACCTTTGACATTGAAGGATGACCTTGACCTTTCACCACTCAAAATGTGCAGCTCCATGAGATACACATGCATGCCAAATATCAAGTGTCTATCTTCAATATTGCAAAAGGGATGGCCAATGTTAAAGTTTTCGGATGGACGCACAGACTGACAGACGGACAGTTCAAGTGCTATTTGCCACCCTACCGAGGGCATAAAAATGCACTTTAATAATGGGGAATTTTCCAATCCCATTTTGGAACAATACAAACTATTTCCATTTCGAATGAGGCAAAATACCGGCCCTGATTTTGAACTGAACAAAATGTGTTTGTGAAACACAATGTCCCCCTATATGACGTTTGAACTTGAAGGATGACCTTGACCTTGTGAAGGATGACCTTGACCTTGACCTTTCACCACTCAAAATGTGCAGCTCCATGAGATACACATGCATGCCAAATATCAAGTTGCTATCTTCAATATTGCATAAGTATTCATAAAATAAGCGATTTGGGCCACATATATTTGACCTCTGACCTTGAAGGATGACCTTGACCTTGACCTTTCACCACTCAAAATGTGCAGCTCCATGAGATGCACATGCATGCCAAATATCAAGTTGCTATCTTCAATATTGCAAAAGTATTTATAAAATAAGCGATTTGGGCCACATATATTTGACCTCTGACCTTGAAGGATGACCTTGACCTTGACCTGTCACCACTCAAAATGTGCAGCTCCATGAGATACACATGCATGCCAAATATCAAGTTGCTATCTTCAATATTGCAAAAGTATTCATAAAATGAGCGATTTTGGCCACATATATTTGACCTCTGACCTTGAAGGATGACCTTGACCTTTCACCACTCAAAATGTGCAGCTTCATGAAATACACATGCATGCCAAATATGAAGTTGCTATCTTCAATATAGCAAAAGTTATTGCAAAATGTTAAAGTAGGCGCAAACAGACCAACAGACCAACAGACAGGGCAAAAACAATATGTTCCCCACTACTATAGTGGGGGACATAAAAAAACACACACTGTCTTGGGTTCAATTACCCCCCTTTGAGTGTTTTCATAATCTTTTCATA
Source organism: Dreissena polymorpha (assembly GCF_020536995.1). Taxonomy (NCBI): domain Eukaryota; kingdom Metazoa; phylum Mollusca; class Bivalvia; order Myida; family Dreissenidae; genus Dreissena; species Dreissena polymorpha. Next base: position 12,393,537 of record NC_068368.1, on the reverse strand, counting down.
CAACATAAAGTTCTTAACTGTTCAGTTTTGTCCAAAATACATACTTTAAAGTGTCTAAATTAACAGATTTAAAGGTTGATTATATAGGCTTAAACTAAACTTGGTCTCACCACAAAATGACTTATGACTACGTCGATGACACAATGGTCGAGAACAGATGTGTTGTTAGAGACGAGTACTCTGGGTGTATCAGAGATTGTAGATGGGTCTTCCTCCACCCAGATATGGACACCCAACACTCCAAACATACCTCGAACAAACTGCCTGCAATTGTATAATAAGCAGGTTATATATACTGCATGTAATTTTATTCAATTTTGAAACAAAACACAATTTGAATGATTGTTCTACCAACAGTACACTACACATTAAACCATTAAGCTGAACTCTTTAAAATCAAATGTTTGCTTCAATAATTTGTATTGGCATTTAGTAAATAAATAACAGTTTTACACTTGTAAATATATATTTGCCACCCTAAACTGTGAACAAATCTCTTTAATACTGGGAAGACCAATGAAACATAAACAACAATTGTATGTACTTGATGCAATTATATTAACTCTTTACCACTTTAAGATGTATTTTCATGCATTTGTAGCCCCTTAAAAGTTAAATTTTATTTAAGACCTTTCTTACTAGATTCAAGTATTTAAGGCTTTATCTCCAAACCTTAGATACTAATGAGACGCAAACAGTTACTTGCAGGCTGTTCTGGTTTTATGCTGTTTGCACATAGCCATTTTCACTTAGCTTCTAAGTGGGAAAGGGTTTTAAATCAATATATTTGTAAACAAAAATACACACTATTTTCTAAACTACATGCAAAATTGTCCAAGTTTACATAAGAGATATACATGTATTAATGATAGGCTTGTGGTGAAGGCTCAGTAAACATACTTGTACAGCAAAAAAGATTTCATTAACCCTTTGCATGCTGGGAAATTTGTCTTCTGCTAAAATGTCATCTGCTGAATTTCTAAAATTAGCATTTTCTTCGAATTTTTTTCAAAGAATACTATCAGAATAGCAAACAGTTTGGATCCCTATCAGACGCCACGTTTTGTGGCGTCTGATCTGGATCGAAACTGTTTGCAAAGGCCTTTAAAATTCAGTTCCAGCACTAAAAGTCAAAGAGTTAAAATCTTTAGACAATTTAGAAGAGCCAAATTCAATTTTGGTTTCCGCTGTGATTTCAAATAAGTTTTGATAAAAACAGAAGTAACAATTTGTGAGGTTGTTTATTATAATGAACTGTAAGGACATCACAATACTTTAAGAAAAACTTGCTTTGTACCTTCCTATGTTTTAAATGCTCAGCAAATGAGGCTTTGTTTTAATAAAAATTTATCCAAAAACATTTATCATTTCTTCACATTTTTTTTAAGGGATGGCACATTACGCATTTATGGATTTTTTTTTATACATCTCTTCTAAACCAAAATCCAGTCTAGGCAGAAAGCGTTGTCCCTGATTAGCCGGACTGTGCAGACTGTACAGGCTAATGTGGGAAGACACTTTACGCAAATCAATTACATGTAAGCCCAGTATTCCCAGAACACGACTCATATATACGTATTTTGACCCATTTGTAGTCCCTTAGAAAGCTCATTTAATTAAATACCTTTCTTACTAAAAATATGTTTTAAAGCCTTCCTTACTTTCTTGCCCTTAGTCTACAGATGAGCAACCAACAGCATAAAACCTGAACAGACTGCAAGTTACTTGCAGGCTGTTCTGGTTTTAATGCTGTTTGCACATAGCCATTTTCACTTTGCTTCTGAGTGAGAAAGGGTTAAAGCTACACAAACCTTCTGGCGGCTGCTCTTGGCATGAGACACACCACCATGTAGGTGTGCAGAGCAATGAGCACCCTGCACACAATCAAGAAGACCCCGATCGGGAAATACAGAACCATCAAGGCATACTTGAAGCCTGGAGGGAACCTGAAACAATAAGTGAAGGTCAACAAATGTTTTAAAAAAAAACATAAGCGAGGTGGTACTGATGGATTTATCTGTATTAAATTACTTAACGTGATAAATATGCTACTACCCTATGCCAGCTTGTATTCATGTATTAGGGCGAAAAGACCCGGATTCGAATCTGGTGACCAATTTTCCAACGAGTAATTTCATTGGTTGTTACCTGGCTCCCTAGTCTATATATTATATATCATATATGATTTTTTTTTCTATAATTGTTTTTTATGCAATCCCAATCTCATTGTTGGGTGGAGCATCATCCCAAATGAGAAAAGTTGGGACAGCGTAGTCAGGTGAGCAGCTGACAAAACAAGCACATGCTTCATCGAGGAACCAACCACCAATCAGAATGGTGCTGGCAGGTAGAGCACATTCTTACACTCTCTCTGTGGACATGTGTTGCCCTGGACGAAAGTCCAACTTGTTGACACTCTCAAATATTAAGCTACTTTTTATATTGTTAATATTTGGAGCGTCCAACTGCTGAACCATTCGATTAATGGTGGAATTTTTTCCTTCTTTGTCTATATTGTTGCGCAAAGATTTTGTGCGCAACATTCAATCCCCGATATAAGACACTTAATATCAACGGATTACAATAATATTTACATGATACCTGTGTAGATAATTCATTTCTCGATAATGTTCCGTAAAAATTATGTAATGACACTTTGAATTTTGCACGCCTGAGCAATTTAAATCCAACCACTATTCAATTGTTCAATATCTCTCGATTCGCTCGCTGTGTAGATATAAATCAATAACACGACCTCGATGTAAAGCATCTGGTTTACATGTGGAAGAATAAACGACGTAAAATACAGTTTGGGTTCGTCTGTTGTGGTGCAGAGCGTTACATAGTAAACCGATGTTATTATACTTTTCTGGATTAATTTAGCATTGTTTTTTTTCTAAAGTGACAATTAAAAAGTTCTTAAATAAATTACATCTTTTATTTTTATACTGTACGTAAATAATATTGATACAGATCGTACAGTATACCGTCCTATGTAACGTAGAATGTAAGTACATAAAACAACACAGACAGAGTTGCGAAAAAGGCATGCATAAAAACTTGCTGAAACTTAGAAGAGTGAATAGAAACTGCACCATATCTGTTTTGAACATATGCTTATTAAATCGACAAAGATTAGCATACTAGATCTAGTTAGGTAAAAGTTGGTGTTAAAAGCTCATGTTAAATAAAATTACGCGTACACGTTACACCGTAATGCCTTCTTCTGATTCAGGGCCTGATCCAGAGAGGACATAACTGGGGGGGGGGGGGGGGGCACACAATTTGTTCCATAAAACAAATGCAGGGGGGACAGCTGCGGCATATATTAATACGTTTACACTTAATATAGGTGATTTCAACATAAACAAGTAAATATAAAACGCTGTCTGTTAAAGATGTTTAATTTTTATTTAAAATTGTAATTGACATTCAACAAGTAACAAATACACTGGCTCTAAATGATAGGGGGCTGGCAGCTATATTTAACCACACTGAGCTGGTAGGTGGACTCTAACAGTCATCTTCATGACGAGTTCTGAAAATAAAAAAGAAGAGAGTATATAGAAATGTAAAATTCAGTTGAATTAACTATGCAAACATGTTACATGTATTTCAAAATATACATAAATACTGTTGGTCTGATCAATATTTCAATTACCATATTTTATCAGAGCGTGATAAAATGTGAATGTTATTAGTTAAAAATGCAAAAGCTGAAAAAAGTGCACAAAACATTTGATAAAATTCAATTTTAACGAAATTAATATCTACAAGATGTATACAGAGCGGAACAGGCATACAATGTATATAAGTGTATGGGCTTTATTTATTGTACTATTAGTATAAAGAAATTTGTTAATAAATTTACGCTCAATCTTTTTGTTCCTTTATTTCAATAGTTGAGAGTTAAACATAAAACATACTGAATAAACTCAGCGCAATAAACGCATTAGGCCATCCTTAAAAATTATTTTGTTTGGCATAACCCGACCGACCCACTAATATCGGCCCGACAGAATTTTTTTTTGCTCGCCGAAAATTCTTTCCGCTTAATTTTTCCTTTCCGCTTTTTATCCTTTTCGGTTATTTGCTTCATTTAATTGAATGCTCTTTCAAGGATATCTAGAATAGCAATGAACAAAACGCGTACCGGTATTTATTTGAGTCGCCTATTTATTTGACATATGCATATGCGATTAATTAGACTTTAAATACAATTAAACCGCTCCTGTTTTTCTCGTATCCCTTTAATTAAAATACGATACTGTCGTTCAGGATAGTTTGGGAGTAAAAAAACAAATTAATTAATTATCACCGTTCAATTCAATTCGGCAATTTGCAGAGATGTGTAATATTATCGCCATATAACTAATTATTTAATTATCACCCTTTAATTCAGATCGGTAAATATTCGGTAGAAAGATAAAAAGTGGTCAGCTTAGAAATATTTATTGACGGGTATTGTCACGTTTTTGTTTCATTTGCTTATCTCTTTATACGACTTTCCGACCAGTCGCTATTTTGGAGGCAGACGGTGATATTAAATGTGTATTCAAATTATACAACATCTGCGCATGAATGACCCAATATTATCCGATAGCTCCACCCGTCCTCACGTTTCATTCGACAACGTCATGTCATGTGTAAGCAATCTCAATGCTGATTGGCCAGCTACCATTTGCACTTCATTAACAATAAGGTCAAGCAATGTCTAATCGGGTACAGACCGTGTTTCGTTAACTGTTCGAATTGCGAACACTTTCATTGAAACAAAGAGACAAATATAGAAAACCAGTCTGGATTAAAATGGCGGATGTTTTCAACGAAATTTACTAGATTTTCGCAATTTAGATTTTTCTTGTGCCAAAGTCTCAATATTTTCGCAAATGACTCAAATGGCGAACGACAGCACAAGCATTGCGAACGTGTTATTATTGGAATAAATGCTCACTATTACAGGGCTCGCGCTGTCGTTCGCCATTTGCAAAAGTATAGCGATTTTGGCTCAAGAAAAATATAATTTGCGAATATGCTTGAATCTCGTTAAATTTCATTGAATACATCCGCCATTTTAATCCGGAGTATATTTTTTTTACTATTTGTCTGTTTGTTTCCATGAACAATTTGAAGCGCATATGGTAGCTGGCCTATCAACATTGAGTTCACTATCGGGTAATATTGGGTCATTTATGCACAGATAATGTAATACACAGTTGATATTGTCGTCTGCCTACAATATAACGGCCGATGGCAAAAGTCGTATAAAAAATCAGCAAGTGAAAAGAAGCGTAACACTCAATAAATTATTTTTAATTTGATCACTTTATCAATTTCTACCGACTATCGATCTGAATTAAAGGATGATAATTAAATAATTAGTTACATGTCAAAGATGTTGCACCTTTCTGTTCTTGATTGGAATTAAAATGTTATAATTACTTTGTTGTTTTTTTACTCACAAACTATGCTATTGTAAAGTAATATGTCAACCAAATAGTATATTAATTACGTATTTGCTAGGTTACTTGTTTTCATTTTCTGTAGTCAAACGATATGCACATTTTATTTCATGTGCAAAATGCGTACATTTTTTTGGACTGTCGTTTTCAGATAAAGTATTTTTCGTTGATTATGGTATATTTTCGAAGTTCTTTATAGAAAAAATAGACTTACGAATACATGTGCGGTGATACGGACAGAGCAGAAAAATCTTTACCAGAGGCAGAAGACTTGGAGCTTTATTTGATAATTACCTTTCAGTTTGGTATATGTCGGAGTTCAATGTCAGAAAAAAAAATTACTAAAAAAAAAATCCCTACCTACCTACCCACCAAAATTTATCTGGGTCGGGTTATGCCAAACAAACCATTTTTTTTTTAGGATGGCCTTATAATACATGTTTTAAAATAAATTCTTACCTTAGACTCGACAACTTTGGCTCAGAATCAGACTCAGTGTTTTTTGGTTTGTTGGATAGACAGAAAATCGATCCAGTGTTGTTGCCTTTTGCTTCATTTTTATGAAGACAATGCCGTGATACGCTGTATTATATACCGCAAGAAAAGTCTCCATATCTAATGTTCCCATGTTTATTACATCTGACAATACAGTGTTAATTGGTATACTTGACATCAAAACAAGGTTCGAGATCATCCAGACGCTTATTTAGTGTACATGACAGACGCTTAATGTTACCCAGAAGCTTAAAATATCTGCCAAAAAAGAGAGCATATGGCACTAAAGACATTCTTGCGACGGCGATATACGAGTCTAAACGTACAACAGGTGACCCCTTGTGGATAGTAGGCAGTAAGGTTGGAAGGGGCATGTCTTCTGTCGGAAATCGGGTAAATCGGAACATCTGGCCAACTTTGTTTCACAAAAAAAAACACGAAAAAAAAGAAGGCTTTAGCGGCTGGGGGAGGGGCACGTGCCCCCCCCCTGGTAAATCCGTGCCTGTGATTGGTTCATATTTAAATCAGTTTCATGACATGGCTACAGGTCAGTGATTGTTTTGCGATTTAAGCAGAAGTTTAACTGAAGAATCTATGCCTTTCTAACTTCAATTCAAAGATATTTGAGATAAAAACGGACTACTGAACTAAAACATTATGAGTTGGTAATGTTATTTTGCAATTTTACGCAAATTGATGAAAATTTAAACTTTCTGGTATCCACCACAAAAAAAGGTCCTCCATCGATGAGACGTTCCAAAGAATTTAGCCCAGATAGAAAGTATCTCTAAATTCTTTGGGAGTCTTATAAATGAGACTACCCTGGACGAGTGATAGTTAGCCTGTGACTGAGTGTGAATATGTGTTTGCCTGCAGGTGTATTCCCTTGAGAACACAATGATAATTGTGAGTTTTCAAGTCGATGTGAGTCCCTGATTGAGTTATGTTGTTAGGAGTTGAAATAGTTGTAGACGAAACCCACGGAGAGCTGACTGCGGTAAACACCATATTTTCATAATTGCAATTATTGAGAAGCAGACTTCATATTTACCAAAAAAGTACATATACTATTTTTAAACAATTACAAAAAACTTCAATACCTAGATTCGGTAACAAGAGCACTAATTTCCACCATTCTATAACCTGTGTGTGCTAAATATTGGTCAAAATATGCAAAAACACTGAAAAAATCCTTCCATGGGCGCTGACATTTTTATAAATCCAATACCGAATAGTATGTTAAATATAAGTGTAAGGTTACAGACAAACATAAAAATGTCTGAAATTTGCAAGTCATGAACCTGACAGACTGACAACATGACAACAGATCACTTGCTGCAGTCCTGTCCACTACACGAAATTTCCGATAAATGCTCAATATGATGTAAAATAATAAGGAATATTGAATGTAATAGGACGACTGGAAACTCTGCACAGCCTGATGCACATCTCAACGGAAAACGTTACGGCCGGCTCAAGGCTCGCAGGTCCATCTAAGTGATCGAAAATATTAAAAAAGTACAACATGAAAATTAATTGTTTCTAAAATCATTAATTAACAACAATTAGTATTAATTGAGATATCTCCTTTACAACGAATCAACAAAGAGTTTTATCAAAGGCAGTTTATTTGCTGGTTTCTTTGTTGTTTTTTGGAGAGAATGGAGAAGATTTCTACCGGGCTGTTTCACTTAACTTTAGCTACAGATAAGTATAAAACAATATCATTTGTGAATGAAATTAATTTTCGAATAAAACCTAAAAAACTACTGAGTTCATACGGACCCAATATTGAGCAATATTTAAATAAGATATATACGTTGATGACCAGGTGGCATGCGAATCATGCGAACTCTTTATTCATACATAACAATAATTTCTACCTGGAGCCAATTACAATTGGCGAAAAATCGTTCCATGAAATGTAACATTACAATAATTTGTGCATAGGTTTTAGTGGAGATCCTTTTTATTCGACACTTTTGCTTCTTTTCTTCAGGAAACTTTCTCAATACATTTGAACAATTTAGTACTTAAACACCATAAAAACCGACAATATATATAATGTGATCATAATATTATATTTAAATTATATTGTTTCTTTAGTATGGCGGAAGCGGTGGCGCATTGAGGCATTTGATAATGTGTCGGGTTTAATTCTTCTTTTTATTCTTTGAAGTCGATAAAGATACTATTACGGTCGCAAAGTCTATTTCAGAACTTTATAATGTAGGTTTTAAAAAGCCTTTTAAAAGGAACGAGTTTTTTCCATGAATAAGCTCGCGGTAAACGTACGTTGAAAATGCGCTCACGTGTCGGCACCCGACTTAAAAAAATACACGAGTTGCTTTAAAACGCCAGGTTGATTGAAGCAGACCAGAAGGCAGAAGCGGACGACAAAGTTCAGTCCATACTTAAAGATCCATAAACACTCCAAATTAACGGAAAAACTTCGTAAAATAAAGATTACCCATAAAAAAAATCATTCTTCCTTTAGGCAATAGCCAAAATTTCAATGATAGGTGTGGTCTGGTAACATTGATTTTACGACGTACAAAATGCTCGTTTTTATTGTTTTGGGACAATATATTCCATTTAAAATTTCCTCGAAAATGTCCTAACATTTACGAGCAAACGCGATATTGGCTTAGGGCAGCGTCGGAAGCATGACGAAGTTCTCATCGTTAATTATTATTTTATTAATCAGCGGAGCAGAGGGCCAGATAAGATGCGAATTTGCGTAAAATACGCATGGAAAAAAAGAAAATATGCATGACTTAAAACTTTGTTGAATAAAAAAACTCCTGGCTTAATTCGGATTACGCACCGTGTGCTATTTCAATGCGTATTAACCGTTTATACATGCGTATAAATTCATGTAAACATGACTGGTTTCCGTTATCGTGCCCACACCGGTAACGAGAGCGCCGATGGCGTTAAAAGCATAGGTGCAAGATACAGGGAAGAATGGCGTCACGTGGTATAATGTAGTTCGATATCGCCATCCGCGAATTTCTCAAATCAATAATTTCAAACAATTACCGACTATTTAAATAGATAATCTTTCCATTTACATCAGTGTTTGAAACGCTTATGAGAAATAATTACCCAAGCCTTTCAAAATTTAAGCACGGACAGATCTGTATCAATTCTTTTCTCTATTCTTTTCACAAATGAAAATAGACGCTACCCTATTCGTCTGCGTCAAGAATTTGTCGTAAAACTTGTGGTAAGCGTTAGATGCAGACGTGCACAACAGATTGAGTTCTGAATACAGATTTCTGAATGCAGATTTTTATAGAAACTCCTCACAGCAGTTACTTCCCTTGCTTCGCCCGGTCAGTAACTTCTAGTATAAGGGAGACCACTGCGTAGGAGATTGAGATTTATAGTGCAGATAGAATTGTTTTACGAACAAAATTTGTTTTAGGTTATAAGAAGATTTTTTGACATAAAACGGTCTTAGAAAAATTCACTAAAAACGGTGTCAGCAATATTCTTGGAAGAAAACGTTAAAAAAACGTTTCCAAAAAAAATTGTAAGAATGACCATATACTAAATCAAATAAATATTTCGTCTGATTTTTGATCAGGTAAGGCTTCATAAAGGGCAACCGATGGATGTGGATTTTTGAAATGTGGTATATACCATAAGCATAGGTGCGTAAACGCACCTATGCTAAAAACGTTGTGACATCAGCAGTTATGTATAGAATGTGGCAATCTGAACGCATCGGACAGTGGGCTACACCACACCGTCTCTCTGATGTACGTAGGCGGCCGTCATATTGGATTTGGAACTACTTTAAAAAAACAAGATGGCGGCTCCCTTGTAAAGAGGAAAAATTTGAAAGTGTGTTTGAGCTCGTATTTTTCAAGATAACATTCTTTAAGTAATAATTTAATGTAGATCTGTGAATTCCCACAACGTACTTGAAAACTTGTTAAAATTTAAAGATGTCATGACTGACATACTGATAGGAGTACTTATAGTATTGACATCGAGTAAATTTAAAAATTAAATCGACTGTTTTCATTATATTTTGTGAGATACGAGGATTGCTTACATAAACTTGATAAAGTATGAAACACATCACTCATTTTATGAGCATGGATGGCCGAGTGGTCCAAACGGTAGACTTTTACTCCATGGGGTCAATGGTTCGAGCCCATTTGAGGGTTACTTTCATATTTGTATTCAATTTTATTCCTTTTTTTAATTGCATCTTTTAGATCCAATTTTTGCATTTATCAATATAGCATAGAGTCTATAATGAAAAGAAAATTTGGGGAAATCTTATGTTGTAGTTAGATTTTGTGACATTACAAGGATTGCTTATATAAAGTATAAAATAAACAAGGGTTGGCACCAATTGACCGCCCCCGGTTTTAACCGGGGTTTTTTACTGGTTAAAACCGCCCCGGTCAATACTCCCGAAGTGGTCATTACTGGTCAATTTAGGATTCGACACTAAGGCACGTCCGACAGACATTGTCTAGTAAGATCCGTGGTCGGGCTAGTAAAACTGTGGGCTAGCTTGTCCGACTGGTCGTACATACAAAATCTATACTGATTCATATAACTATAACTAACCGAAAACCTTTTTCTCTTAATGTGTAAAATAACTATTGTATCCATTATTTACATCAAAACAAAACTAGCGTATATAAATAAACGCGGAGCATTCACATGAATCATCGCTATTTTAGACGCGAAGGAGAGCTTCCCGCAGAAACAGCTTGTTTCCATTGGTAAAGTTGTCATGAATATTAACGCTTTGCATGCTGGGAAATTTGTAGACTGCTAAAAAGTTGTCTGCTGAATTTCTAAAATTAGCATTTTCTTCAAAAAAAATTCAAAGAATACTATCAGAATAGCAAACAGTTTGGATCCAGATGAGACGCCACGTTTTGTGGCGTCTCATCTGGATCCAAACTGTTTGCAAAGACCTTCAAAATTCGGTTCCAGCACTGAAAGAGTTAATGATTTTCTGCAGTGTTGTAGAACTTTACATCATGTTTTTACAACTTCTATGGAAAATCTGTATCGTCAATGTAAACATTTTGGCGTAGCAGACGAGAGAATGTAATTTAAAGAATGACTTTGTTGAAGATTGGATTTTCGTCCGACAAATAAGTTAATAAAGAAGAATCCAACGGTAAAACTGACACAGATTATGATGGAAAAGGGCATTGGAGCTGTGGTAGCATGGAGCACAGCGGTCAAGGAGGCCAGAATTTGATAACGTTTAATAAATGTCACCTGCTGTACAGACATCATTTGTTTAACTGGTGATAAACAGTGAAATTACAACAAACAATTTATGTTTTTAAATACTTAGTAGTTTTATTTAATTTTTTACTCTGTGCATCAAAATAACTTTCTTGTGTTCACTAATTATTTTCTGATAAAACCTGATTAAACAGTTACATGACACAATTCTGTTTATTTGCTATGTCATTTATGGTCTAGTAGACATCAGATTCGGGCTAGTACATTTTAAGAGGAGCTGGTCCAATGGTCTGGCTGTAAAAAAAGTTAATGTCGAACCCTGTCAATACTGGTCGATTGAACTTTACCCCCAATTTTAATTTATATTCCATGCCTAATTAAACAATATTGATAATATAAATTAAACCACAGGAGTTTGAAATTCTATCAATATAGCTAATCTAATGGCTAAACATTTTTGTTAATTAGCCATAAGATTAGCTATACATGTATTGATAGAATTTCAAACTCCTGTGATTACACAGACATGTTGCCAATAATGTCTTAAGCTATTAATACCCACTATTTTATACCCGTTCATGCAATTTGTAGGCCAACCTCTCAAAATTTTGCAAATAAGTCAAAGTTGGTCAATTGGATTTTTCTGGTTGATTGAACCTTTTTTCAATTCTAATGAATTATGATGCTCAGATAATTCTGTGCTTGATTCAACAATAACCTGTCAATTACTGTGTATGCGTTGTTCCTCATACCCCACTGTCCCCACAGTCTTCTAACAGTCTTCTCACCTATACTGGTTGGGGCACCCGCAACTGATAATAGGGCCTTAAATGGCACCTTTTTGACACAATCCTTACTTGTAGTGTAATCTTGCATTGATTTCTTTAAATACTTTTTAAACAAAATAGTGAAAAAAAACTTCAATTTTTATTGATATAAGAATAAAAAACATAATAAGAAATAATTATTAAAAGAAAAAAATAATTGAAAAGAAAAGTAGACCCCCACTTGGAAAACATTATTTGTTGGCAAAATCAAGAACTTTGATTGTTTATTCATTTGAATACCAATTGAACTTTTTCATATGAAAGGGAAAAAACCCTCATAATACAGAAAGGAAACAAGTTAGAAGTAACTATTAAATAAATAGCAAGTACAATGTAATCTTCTTTTGTGTGAGTGATATGAAATAGCCTAAGGGCAGATTTGCTTAATTGTCAATATCAGAGACATAACACTGCATGCATTTTATTACCAACTAAGAGGCCAGATTTATAACCCTAGAATACACAAGAGTTCTGTTTGTCCATCTGCTTATCAAATAGATATACCAATAGATAAGTGAAATGCTATGGTACCTACAATAGTAATAATACTTTAGTAACAGATGTGATACACTGAGATAAAGATATTGCCTTAGTCCTTATGTAATTGAGGCTGTTTCCATAAATAATAAAGAAGTAACTTTTTACAGCGTTAAAGATTTTTTTTTACAATAAATAACTCAGAAAAAAGTTTATCAATTACAGAATAATTATTGATTTAATATAAAATGGCTCCTTTGTAATGTTTAAATGCTACAATTTTCAATCGACCAGTATTGACCGGTTTTAACCGGGTATTGACCACCGGCCCGGTCAATACTCAATTGACCGGTCAATATGCCAACCCTGAAATAAACCACTGACTATAATGGGAGCACCGATGGCCCATTGGTTTAAGCTTTTACTCCAAGGGTCAGTGGATCGAGCCCTGTTAAGGAAGACTTCCTTTCTTTCTTTTTAAATTTCTATTTTTTATTGAGGTATTTTGCTCAAATGTTTACTTATCAATTTAAAGTATTTAATAACAAACTTCAATCAAGTCTAATCGGTGAAAATTTCCCTTTGAAATTGCTAGTTTTCCTCTTACATGCCCTTGTATTTTAAGATAGAATACTTTCCTCTCCAGAGGAAAGAGGTGTGGGTTTGAATCCCATCAGGGGCTTCAGAGGATGATTCATTTTGAGACAAATGTTAATATTTGCTTTAGTGTATCCCAAAAATAACCTAATATTAAATATATAACTGTGAAAGATAATTCAAAATAATGTTTATTTCTATATACATTGTGATCCATGGACATAAACATTCAATTATGCAAGAAACATGTATGATTTGAGGGATGAATACGACAGAAAACTTAGAATGGACATTCATTTAAGATTGTTAAGTAATTAAAACTATAAATGTTGTAAAGCTTGTATATGACGTCCTTGCTTCTGGACAGCAGAACAGTTTAGGCATAAATGATTACTCTTTTTCTTTAGAATCAACATTTATGCATTATTACTTAAGCAAAGTTGAACTTTTTAAAAACTCGATGAATTGGGAACTGAATTTTTCATGTTCGTTGCTTGCAATTTACCAGTACTGAACATAATGTTACTGGTGAACAAATGCCTTCTCTCTTTACACTTTACAGGGAGATGGTGTTTTTCATAAATATCCAGGTTAATTTGTATAAATACCGGGTATCATATTTATATACACGTAAGCTTTACATTTATGATGATCACATTTTGTGTTTCGCTGTAAATTTACAGAGAAAATATACTACAGCAGCATGTCACCAGAGTTGTTAAAAGGGCATTTAGACAGTATTGTCCCTGACTTTTGCCCATTTTGACATATTCTTATAAACAAGAGGGCCACGATGGCCCTCTATCGCGCCACTGCTGAAAAAAGGCTGAAACAAATACCCTTGGCATGTGCAAATACTTAAATATAAGCCCTATTTAAGCACATGTACACTTTTGTGACTCCCTGGGCTGGGTCAAATTTAACCCCAGGGGCATAATTTGAGAAAACTTTGTAGAGGACTACTATACCTCACTACATACAAAATGTGGTAGCCCTAGGTCCTAGAGTTAAGGATAAGAATATGTTAACAGTTTTCACAAAATAAGCAAGATATAAGCGTATATAATGTTCAATTTTGTGACCGCCGGTCAGGGTCAAATTTGACCCAAAGGGCATAATTTGAACAAACTTGGTAGAGGACTATAAGATGTTAATGCAAACCAAATTTGGTAGCTGTAGTCCGAATGGTTTTCGACAAGATTTTTTTTAAAGATTTCACAAAATAGGCGCTTTATAAGCGTTTATTCAATTTTTTGACCCCCGGGGCAGGGTCAAATTTGACCCCAGAGGCATTATTTGAACAAATTTGTAGAGGTTTATTAGATGCCACTACATACCAAATTTGGGAGCCCTTGGCCCAATGGTTATGAACAAAAATATTTTTAAAGTTTTCACAAAATAGGCCCCATATAAGCGTATGTTCAGTTTTGTGACCCCCCGGGCAGGGTCAAATTTGACCCAAGGGGCATAATTTGAACAAACTTGGTAGAAAACTATTAGACGTTACTACATACCAAATTTGGTAGCCCTATGCCTTATGGTTAAGGACAAGAAGATATTTAAAGTTTTCACAAAATAGGCCTTATATTAGCATATAATCGATTTTGTGGCCACCAGGGCAGGGTCAAATTTGACCCCTGGGGCATAATTTGAACATACATGTACTAAGTATAGGACTATACAATGTCACTACATACCAAATTGTGTAGCCCTAGGCCTAATGGTTATGGACAAGAATTTTCTTTTAAGTTTTCACAAAATAGGCCTTATATAAGCATATGTTCAATTTTGTGACCCCCGGGGCAGGGTCAAATTTGACCCCAGGGATAAAATTTGAACAAATTTGGTAGAGAACTATAAGATGTCACTACATACCAAATTTGGTAGCCCTAGGCCCAATGGTTATGGACAAGAAGGTTTTAAAGTTTTCACAAAAAATAGCCCTTTATAAGCATATATTCAATTTTGTGACCCCCAGGGCAGTTTCAAATTTGACCCAAGGGGCATTATTTGAACAAACTACGAAGAGAACTATTACATGTCACTACATACCAAATTTGGTAGCCCTATGCCATACAGTTATAGACAAGAAGTTTTTAAAGTTTTCACAAAATAAGCCTTATATAAGCATATGTTCAATGTTGTGACCCTCGGCGCAGGGTCAAACTTGACTCAAGGGGCATAATTTGAACAAACTTGGTAGAGGACTATAAGATGTCATTACATACCAAATTTGGTAGCCCTAGGTCCAATGGCTATGGACAAGAATATATTTTAAGTTTTCACAAAATAAGCACTTTATAAGCATATATTCAATTTTGTGACCCCCGGGGCAGTTTTAAATTTGACCCAGGGGCATTATTTGAACAAACTAAGAAGAGAACTATTACATGTTACTTCATACTAAATTTGGTAGCCCTATGCCATACAGTTATGGACAAGAAGTTTTTAAAGTTTTCACAAATTAGGCCTTATATAAGCATATGTTCAATTTTGTGACCCTCAGGGCAGGATCAAACTTGACCCCAGGGGCATAATTTGAACAAACTTGGTAGATGACTATAAGATGTCACTACATACCGAATTTGGTAGCCCTAGGCCCAATGGTTATGGACAAAAGATTTTTAAAGTTTTCACAAAATAAGCACTTTATAAGCATATATTCACTTTTGTGACCCCCGGGACAGGGTCAAACTTGACCCCAGGGGCATAACAAACTTGGTAAAGGACTTTATATGCCACTACATACCAAATTTGGTAGCCCTAGGCCCAATGGATATGGGCAAGAATTTTTTTAAGTTTTTACAAAATAGGCCTTATATAAGCATATGTTCAATGTTGTGACCCTCGGGGTAGGGTCAAACTTTACCCCAGGGGCATAATTTGAACAAACTTGGTATAGGACTATAAGATGCCACTACATACCAAATTTGGTAGCCCTAGGCCCAATGGTTATGGATGAGATTTGTAAAGTTTTCACAAAATAGACCCTATATACGCATATACTCAATTTTGTGACCCCGGGCAGTGTCAAATTTGACCCCAGGGGCATAATTTGAACAAATTTGGTAGAGGACTATTAGATGTCTCTACATAATAAATTGTATAGCCCTAGGCCCAATGGTTATGGACGAGAAGATTTTGAAAGTTTTCACAAAATAGGCCTTAAATAAGCAATTTTCAATTTTGTGACCCACGGGGCAGGGTCAAATATGACCCAGGGGCATAAGTTGAACAAATTTGGCCAGTGGAGCTAAAAACTGATTCTTTGTTTAGCGTGCAAAGGGGATGGAGGAACATTTTTTGGTGCCTTTTTAAAAAGCTGCTTCATTGTGTGGAAAATTGATTTTAAAAATGTATGCACAATGCCTAATATGTGGCAAATTCCAACAATGTCTGTGGTTTTTCATGTAAAAACAAGAGACGTGTTTGTCAGAAACATAATGCCCCCTAGTGCGCCGCTTTGAAGCCGTATATTTGACCTTTAAGGATGACCTTGACCTTTCAGTACTCAAAATGTGCAGCTCCATGAGATACACATGTATGCCAAATATCAAGTTGCTATCTTCAATATTGCAAAAGTTATAGGAAATGTTTAAGTTTTCGGACAGACAGCACATATAAGTTGGTTTTACAAATTCACTGAGGGTAAACATTGGGCACTTATATAGTTCAAAGTGACCGGGAAACAAATTCTTGTGTTCTGATTTACATACATGTATTTACACTTGCAAAATTCAAAATTAAGAATGGTAATTGTTCTCTTATTGCCAACAACTGCATAAATCTTAACATTGTAAACTGGTTGTTTTATCTTTATTACTACTTTTGTACATTCTTTTGTATTGCCCTCTTTATATTAACTTTCAACATATATATTATATCCAGTAATTGTAGATATCATATGTTTTGTGATGTAAATGTGTAGGGTTCTTGTTACTTGTCACACCATTTCCATTTCATAATGCCTTAACACTGATATAGGATATTAGTGATTTTTGATTATTGTATTTATGTAAACTTATTCTATATGCCGATGAAAGTGTCATCCTTTATTTTCACAAAGAATCTAGTATCATCAGTAGTGTTTTTTGTAAAATACTTGCAAATTGTATTAAATGGTTAGTGGATAACAAACTGTCTTTACACCTTGGAAAAACTGAATGCATAGTGTTTGGTTCCAAAAGGAAATCTAAACTTCATAATTTTAATGTAAAATGTAATGATCACACTATTGTTTCTCAATCATCTGTTGAACACCTTGGTTCAATATTCGACACTGATCTTTCTGCTACATCTATTGTTAATAATATAATTAAAAAAGGTGAACTCAAGAAAAAGATTCTTCAGGGGCGTAGCTAGCATTTTTTGAGCTGTAGGCCCGAATATGTTACATAAAAACGGGGTGTGTGCGGGGTCCTCCCCCAGAAATTTTTTTAATGCAATAACGCCTGTGGTGAGATTTAAAGCATATCTAGACAAATAATAAGGTAAGAAAATATAAGACTTTGGCCTGTATTTCTTTGATATTTTACTTTTTCATCTCTATGTCAGAGAACTAAATTTTACTGTATTATCTTTATACCAGAGAACTAAATTTTAAAACAATATGGAACAGAGAAACATTTAAAATTGTAACACTCGCTTATTCACAAGTCAAACCATGGGAATTCTTTCCAATAATACTGTCTGCATGTCTATATAGAAAGAAGTAGAGTTGATAATTGGAAGATATGTCCTTTGAACAAGACCAGAATCCATTGCCTGAGGATCATGTCAATATGAAATGCAGATTCAGGGTCAACATTTTAATGCATTTTTGAAGTTGAAGCAATTTTAATTTTTTCATGTTTCAAAAAAAAAAATGTAGGCCCGGGCCTGCTGTGCCTAAAAGCAGCTACACCCCTGTTCTTTTATAGACAAAACCACTGTTCAAATATGGAATTAAGAAAATTGTTATGTAACTCATTGCTTCAATGCCATTTTGACTATGCTAGCTCTTCATAGTACAATGGTATTAGTAAACAGTTAAAAAATAGATTACAAGTTGTACAGAATAAAGTTGTTAAATTTATTCATGGATATGACTCTAGAACATCTTTGAAAGTTAAAGATTTTAGTAATATTGGTTGCTTAAATGTTCAAAACAGAGTTAAGCAAATAACACTCATTCATGTTTATAAAATTGTTAACAAGAAATGTCCTTCTTACATGACCTTTTTTGTATAATAATTTTAGTTTAGTGTCTGATATACATAGTTATAACAGTAGACATAGTAAAGATAACTTTTATTTACCTCAATGTTCTCAAGTGAATGGTTTTACCAGCACTACTTTTAATTATAAACGATCAAAGACTGGAACTGTTTACCTGCTGATGTAAAAATTCTTATAAAAGAATAAATATGAATTTGAAAACAGAGTGAAAACTTCTCTCACAGACAATATGATTGAAATTGAAAAAGATGCTGATTTTATTTGTTACTAGTAGTCTTATTGTTTAAATTATTGTTTTATGTGATTGGTTTGTTATATTATATATATAATATATATATATATTGGTTTGTTATAATATATATATATATATTACTGTTGTTCAAATAAGTCATCAATAAAGTATTTGTATGTACAACTGTACATTTAAATGTAATGACAAATTGTCACAAAATAGTAGTATACATTGTGTAACTAATGCTCTCTAATAATATATGCTAATTACTATTTGATCTCAAGACTATAGTCTTAAGTTTAAATTAATGATATTTTTATGCATATTAATGCCACCATTTTTGTACATTTTCCACCCATCTATAGGGCCCCATTGGAAATAAGTTGCAAACCTTTCATGGGACATCCTGTGGTATATATATAATGTCTTGATTTAAACATCTTGTAACTACTTGTTATTTCAGATCTCTGCCAAATACACTGACTATTTACTTATAACTGAATTTAAATGATTAACTTTGACTGTGATATTCAAAATGTGATATATCAATGCATTGTGATCCAAATCCTGTGATAATTGTTTTCCAATTGTTAAATGTTGTAAATTGACTGTACTTGTATGGCATATATATACATATGCATGGATAAATCAATATTTAGGAAAGTGTGACTGACACTGTTTCCAGACATATTACAGTTAAATAACTTCATGTCAGTAATGGCAGTCATGGATGGAAAATATCTTTTTACAATTGTTGCCTGCACTGTCGACCATATTTAGTGTTTTTGTTTCCCATCTAAAGAGTACCGACCCAAAACCATGGGCATGCCTGTGATATGTATCTTAAAGTTTCTTAAAAGATAAATAATATAAATTTTAACAACACCACAGCTCAGTTTTAACATTTCCAATACAGTATGTCTTATTTTGAGAGGCCATTCTGAATTGAGTTCATTTCCAAGGGCAAAGTTATGCCTTATAATATATTAATATTACAAAACTGAACATTGTTACACTGTCCCTAATTTTAATGGCACTGGATTGTTTAAGGCTTTGAAAAGCTAGTTGCCTGGCCGGGATTATAACAACATCTGGAATTAAAATGCCTAGGATAAAGTATAAACAATATCTGCCAGAAGTACTGTATGGTTGCCATCATCAAATGTACAGAAAGAATCGTTTTTCAAATTCAATCAAGCCCCACTCATTCCATTTCATGAAATATACAGTTTGTGACTGCCTGGCTGGTCACTATAATGCCATTGGGACCAACGTGGAGTTTACTATTTCTTATATTACATCGAAAAGTTTTCTCTGTACCACTGTACAGTGTTGTACGATTGTTGATGGTATAGAACATAGACATATTGATTAAATCTCAAAGTTTGTCGCCTGCAGCCGAACATCAGCAATGTTGCAATGAATATAATTTAAGAAAAACTGATTCTTTTAAGTTTGAATAGTGTTGATGTTTTCCCTTCAATAAACAACTAATAGGCTTTTTTAGCATTTTATTAAAATTTGAATATTTTGCATGCAAAATATCTAATTTTAAACAATAACATTAATAAATATTCTATTATATTACTCCTTAAAGATATTTGTCCTTATATATCTATATTATCGGTTGATTCAGTGCAAATTTAATGGTGTGTAACCCGAACTATATTTTCGGTGTAATATCTTCCGCCTAGAGGCGTTAGACATATCCTTCCACCAAATACACCCGAGAGACGATCGCCGATATGGCGGAATTGTCCGAGGTGTCCCGATTGTAGAATGTGGTTCCCGACCTAATTTACTCCTCAGTCAGAACGGTATCATTTCATTTAGCCAAAGATAAAGACCGATGTTGACACAACGGGCTCCCCGCTGCATTGTTGAGAATCGATATTCGCTTATGGTGAAAACATTTTACATCACATTCGATAAAACCCGATTCGCCCAACTTCAAGCATATTCTTTTTGCTATCAGTTTATCTCTTGTGTGGCACTATGGAAAACCCTTTTACCTTCAATCACTTTTTAAATGGCAGCCGAAATACACATATAATAAACAAGTTTTATGAGTCAAGCTTTGAAGATTTTATTCGTGACTGTATGTGTGTTCTAAACTGTAGCTTGTCAAATCAAGACGGAAAAAGAGATTAATGGCTGCTAATAAGCCAAGGGCAACACAACAGAAAAACGGTTAAATAAAACAAAAGTGATTGCTTTATTTTGTACAAGACTGCTTGTTATAGCGAGTTAACACTACATGTACAATTTATTATTAATTCTGACCCTTTGAACATAAATACCCCTTAAATGTATCGGATCTTGATTTGTACTCATCAATTAAAAATTTCATGAGTGAAATACCCCTCGGCTGAAAAAATTATCTGGAGCTCTTCAGCGGAGCTCAAGCGAGGACGCCCTGCTCTTATAGTGATTTAGCAAGAAAAGAAAGAAGAGCGTGCAAAATTGAAAGTGTATGTTGGGCAATACATAACTGAATGGAACTGCGTCAAGGAAATAATGGGGTTTTCCCATGATTTTGAAGTTGCTCTTTAACTATTATAATAGCCCGCGGACATAATACAAACTAGAAGCAAGTGCGCTCCAAACTAAACAAGATGACATTGTGAAACGGTTTTATAAGCATAACAGTTGCAGAATGTTGGTATTTTAACGTTTTTTCACAAATGTTAATTGTTTTAGCGTCTTCCTATTGTAATTAACCTTCATATGACACTTTTTGTTGTTGGGAGTTTTTACATAGAATTAATTTGGCAGTGTGTTTGGATCTTTAAGGCAGAGGTTGACTTTGCATGCAATTTTCGGGAGATTACATCCTCTCTACGAGCTGATTAAATACGTACATGTACGTGGTAGTGGTAGGGGAACGATGGCAGCAATTACGGAATTCTGCACGAAGATAAAGGAGTGGACCCAATCGTTGGACATCATCATACCGAAAACGGACAACCTGTGCGAAAATAACAGCACTATACGCCTCATCAGTCACTCCAGCAATGCCATGATGCATTTCATCCTCAACTGATTGAAAGGTATGTCAGAGGAACTGCTGGCGGAAGAGCAGGCAGGATTCACAGCTGGGCGGAGCACATAAGAAAAGATCTTCAACTGCAGAGTCATCATTGATAAATACCTTCAACACATACGTAAGCTCTTCCACAAATCCATCGCCTTTACGAAATATTTCGACCGCGAGTTGAATGAAAGTGCTGTGGAAAGTGCTGAGATGATTCAATATTCACGAAGGGCTGGGGTGGGTTATCCAGATATCATACGGAAATGACAGCAGCTCTGTACTTCTTAATGGACAGAATGGTGACTAATTCACGTCATTACTGGACGTCCGTCAGGCATGCCTGGTCTCCCCTGTCCTGTTTGACCTTTTTATCAAGAAGATAATTCAGGAGACACGCCAAACCTCCACATATGTGGCGAACCCATCTCAGACTCTATGTGTTAACGCCGTTATAAATAATATTTAAATACGACGTTAATGTACGCGAAAGTTAATTATAACGTTTGCGCCAAATTCTTTGACGTTTGACGCTGACGTCATTTATTGTTATTGTCTATTTAGGAAAATAAACGTTAAGATTGAAATTGTTTTTAAGAGCGCCTTAGCGAGTATGGAAGGATATATGTTGGTAAATATATTGTTGGTATTTTTATTGTATATGAATTTCTGTATGTATTATTATTACGTGAGCGCGATTATTTGAATTTTTTTTGTATAACATTTAAAATGTTTTGTTTGATTGACTGTTTACATTATATATGTATTATATTTGTTTTAGAGAATCGTCATGCATACATGTAAGGACGCATATCTCGTTTTTTCTGATATGAAAGGCGGAACTCTTAACACTATGAAAGAGCAGGAACATATAGAAGGGAGATCAACACGGAGCACGAACACAAGTGCAGACATTACCATCAACGGCGAGACGCTGAAACAAGTGACCAGCTACAAGTACCTGAAAGAAACCCTGTCCAAGGATGGCACCAGTATCGCCGCGATCCGGATATGAAGAGCCATGACGACCTCAACGATTGCCAGACTGAGCAGGTTGTGGGCATGCAGCTCAATCAGCCCCCCCCCCCCCCCATGTACGGCAGCGAGACCTGAACGCTTCAAGTAAATATAGAAAGCTGTTTTTACAAGTCACCCGGCATGCCTCTGTGAAAAACTAGGCTCCAGGGCACGCCAGATGGAGGCCTTCCTCAAGGCCATAAAAAGAAAAGCTGAACGGCCATGTAAAAGAGTGCATATATTCCTTTCAATGCATATGCAACTGTAAGCAGCCTACAACAACCCTGACTGGCGTAGGATCTCTTTGGCGTCGTCCCTTATTTCCCCTTAACGGATCGGTCAATGGAGTTATAATGATGATGATGATAATGATGATAATGATGATAATGATGATGATGATGATGATGATGATGATGATGATGATGATGATGATGATGATGATGATGATGATGATGATGATGATGATGATGATGATGATGATGATGATGATAATGATGATGAATAATTTTATCTGTGTTTCTTTTTTCGATATTGGCAATACTTTGCACTTGTTAGGGTGAAAATTTAACAGCTATAGACGGTTCCACTCGAAAAGTGTTATTGATATCTTCTTGTAGAATTAACTAATCAGCCATGGTGTATATCTCAAGGTATCCCTTTCTATCATCAGCGAACATGAAAACGCTCGAGTAAACACAATTTGGAAAGTCATTAGTAAACTACAAAAATAGAAAGGTCATAGAAAAGACCCCGGGTGGATGCTACTCATTGTAAGATGACGTTCACACACTCGTTTCTATTTTTAAATACTATGCATACACGTCGGACACGTCTTCTGTGGGCACATAATTTTACTTTTACAAAATGTCGACAATGACCCACAATATTAGTGTAGGGTGGAGTAAAACGGCTAATGGTTTTAACAAATGCGGAAGTGAATAGATTATTGAAAATAGCAGACAGCTTCGAAATCGACCTTTGTGATGAATATAAAATAGGAAAATAAGGAAGTGCTTATAATGTTTCATGTTCTTCCAGAGATCCGTATTGATCTCCCACCGAGGCGCTTTGAGCTGATCACCCCACAGGTTAATCATAGCAAGGTAAGTAGCGTTTACTCTAAACAAACTTTAATTTTGACCGGAGTGAGTGCAATGTCAAGGCCGTTTATTTTCGGTTTCATTTAAAGGTCACAATATACTAAATAGTTTCCATATATAATTCAATGTAAAAGCGACATCTTTAAGCGAAAATAAATGCAACATTTTGCACATAGAGACCCCCATAACCATACCTTTTCTTAAAGGCCATTCTAAGCGTAATCGATTTATGCAATAAAAAAGATATGTCATGTACAATGCAAGAAAGAACTTGACACAAAACAAAATCGACTGTTTTTGCAACTTTTTTTTCGGCTGTTTTTTAGTGGAATGTAACCTTTTTCAGTGCAATGGTTTACTATAGTCTTCAAGTTTATCATATTTCAGGGATTCACTAGTAAACACCTATTCATGCCCTACCATTATCTCCGAAAGATAACATCAGAATAATAGTGAAAAGTGTAAAACATGTCTTCCTGTCAACTATGATATTTTTTAAAGAGAGTACAGCCCTACATGAAACGATTATTTAGTATATTGTAACCTATAAGACAACGTTTATTGTTAACATCGCCAAAAGAAAGCACTTCTTGATAATTTCAAACCTATTTGCAATGTGCGTGCCAAATTTCAGATCGATCTTTCACGTAGAAATGCTTGAAAATGCATTTTATAATAATGCCTGGTAAGCCATCTGGCTTTCGCGGTCAGAGCTTTGATTTAAAAAAGGCGTTCAAGAGTAAAAAAGACTGCCCTAAATATTAACAATCAGTCAAAATACTGGATTATTGTTACAAGCTATCTCCATAACGAAGTAAACAACTATTTAAACATGTTTTCAGAACCTTTAAGCAAAAATTGTTGCAATTTTAGATGCTTAAGACAAATTTTGGTACCTTTTTTTTACTATTTTCCTCTAAAAAAGCAGTTTTTTCGTAAAAACTCTCAATGCTCCTTTAATTCATTAAACAAACGCATTTCAGAGCTCCAGATAAGGATTTGTGAAATTAGTTACGGTACTGCCACTGACAGAAAGAAAAGGAGTTGCGCTTAAAATCAATTAGTACCTGTACTACCATATCCTAAAATACAGGTAGTACTGTACTACCCATGTTCTTGGATATTGAAGGGTGTATAACTGACTTTACAGAAACATTTGCAGCAATAATATTTAATATATGTAGTTCTTAAACAGTTACTGTATTAGGTTTTCCATTCTGAATAATGATGCAAACCTAACTACAAATTAAAACTCATGACTTATACTATTTCTTCATTTTTCTTGACAAGAAAACACAAGCCAACTAGTAAGCTAAGTAAATGAATACTTATTTCACTGTCTCATCTGTTTCCACCGTGTTTTCTAAGCCACCGATGCAATCAAATTGTTTAATATCGGGGCGACAATGTCTTTTTCTGGGTTTACAGATTTAATGTCAGGATGGTTAGACGACACCGTATGTAGTCATTATATGACAACAAAGTGTTGTTTTGAACCGCTTTCTGTTAAGCAGGCATTCGATTGCGCGCAGGCATATTGTTTTTGACAGACTTACAAGTTGCAGGCAATCACGCGACAGAACGGACAATAATATTTGAACCCAGTTTACAACTTTTTGGTAATTTAAATTAACGAAAAGCGCCGTTAGGTTAGAGACCAACAAATCACGCCGCACTGACGCAGACGAATCGGTACGGCTAGACATTTTTCGTAAATGCGTAAAATGGATATTAAAGTCGTAATTGTACGTCCAGTTTATAAAAATTAATGCGTTAATCTTCATGAAAAAGGCGTATTTACGGCTGTACGGCCCTTATCTGGAGCTCTGGCATTTATTCCGTGAAAATTGCCAAAACGCGTAAAACCCCACCCCAAAAAATTGTAGTTTCTATGTAAATACAGCACCTTCGTGACGGGGCCTGGTTTGCGTTTAGGTCACGATATACTAAATAGTTTCCCTATATATTTTTTTAGAGAGTACAGCCCTTTCCTACATGAAACAATTATTTAGTATATTGTAATCTTAAACACAGACAAAACACTTTGGTAACATGTTTTCAGTCGTGTACTTGCCACTTGGTTATTTTAATTATCGAAGCAAACACAAAAATATAAATTATAAAAATCACACCTTTTAAACGGGTGTGTTTTAGTATAAAAATACATAGCCATACATCCATAATTAAACTAAGTCTTTAAAGACATAATATGGTTAACCATGGTTACTCTTACAGTATTGACACTAATTGTTATAAATACAATTGTTATAAATACAATCAAGACATCTCAAACCATCTAGTCAAGGCTTTTTGAATTACATTGTCAAGTCAATGCCTTTCACTTCCTCTGTGCATGAGGCCAATTTTCTGAGGCGGCCATCAAGTTCTATGTGCACTGCCTGACAAATTCAATGCCCCTTTTGAGGCCTTGGGATGGCAAGTTAAACAAACAATAAAAGTCCCCTACTTCGCATGAAGCAGTAATATAATTGTCTCCCTTTGTTTTCAAGGGACGTATAAACAAATTTCTAAGCACGTTTTTCGTGAAAAAAAGTTCTTAGAAACTAACACAAATTTCGTTTGTAAGACAATTCTGTTATTGGCAATAGCGAGTGACTAGAAATCTTGGGATTCAATTATTGTTATTTTAAGAAAATTTACCATCTACAAGGCTAAATTCATTAAATTCGAAATCCACTAAAAATGGTGTAAGCAATGTTCTTGGAAGAGAATGTTAGAAAAAAGTTTCCAAATGAAAAATTGTAAGAATTACGAAATACTATATTACATATCTATTCCATTCTGCTTAAAATCAGGGAAGGCTTGGAAAAAGACAACCGTTTCCCTGTGATTTTGAAATGCGGTCAGTACAAAAGCCTATTTGCTTTGCAAGCAAATAAACTGTTCTCAGGCATCCTTGCCTCCGATTGTTTTCGTAACAAAAAATATCAATTTACTTTAAATTTATACTATGCAACAAACAGCGGATTTGTGCTGAATCGCCAATTAGGCGCATTGAGCACTATTGAACCCTTGAAGCTTTTGTAATAACACAACCTTGATGAAATCTGTTCAGAACTATGAATCCCTTTACTGAACTTCTTTGGTTCCATACCAGCGGTAGACCAGAATGCACAAACTGCTCCTTGATCTACCAGCCAACAGAATGCCACATAACCAGCGAATCTGACAAACCAGGAACCTTTCTGAATAACCTTGGTACTTTACAAATAGTACTGATAATATATTTCTTCCACATGTACACAGAAACCAATCAGGGTGTTTTCTGCTTTGAAAAAAGGCCATAAAACAGACCCGATCCCAAAGCAAATGGACCGGATCCCAATTAGAAATTTAAAAAAAAATCTAAAAAAAAAAAATAAATTTATATATATATTTATAGAAAGTGTCTTATGACTTATGATTATTAGACTCTATATCTCAATTTATTTTATTAAACAACCTGCAAAATATATAACCATAATTTATATGATTTTTATCCAAAATGGCTAGGAAAAGACCAGTCCTGTTGTGTCAATATTTGTTGATAAAAAAATCCAAAATTGGTCCATTTTTGTCAATAAAAAAATCCAAAATTTGCCACTTTTAGCGATTTTATAATCCCAATTTGACCAGACTCCTTTTCCCAAAATGGCTAGAAAACTCCCTGCCAATAGAATTTATAACAATAATAAAAAAAAAACTATAACTAAAATATTAAATGTCAAATGCTTAATAAATCACAACTTACCAGAATATTAACTTTACTTTGTGAATTATATTATGGCGTTGCCACAATATAATTAACTTAGCCAATGTAAAACTAAGGTAAGTGATTATAATGTCATAATAAAGAAACGTAAAGCATCTAATTCAATACTGAAACCTTTCTCCAATGTTCGTTATTTTTTTGCCATTGGGATATCATGAAATCCAAATTAGATATATTAAATTTAACTAAATGATGTTGTGTTTAATTCAGTGCCCCAGATAATTATTTGGGAAAAAGGGTTTTCACCCATTGATTTTGAAAAATAGGGTGATTTCATTCTTTAAATAGGGTGAATGAGTTATAAAAATGCATATTTTTAAATCATTGTTGCTTTACTTCTGTTGAAGCTGCACACTTGCATTGCTTCAATAGGACTGTAAACTATCATATTAATTAACTTTAACAAACTGATGTTTTATAACATTTTAAATCCTTAAAACTGCCCATAATATAAACTTCAAACTTAAAAAAAATCGATAACACGAATGATTCGGCACTTATTGGCTCTTGCTTTCTTTGTTCGAAAAAGTTAGCGACCGAGTGATATTTTGGCGCAACAATTGCAGACGTCTTTCGACCTCTCTTAGACATTTTTATTTCGCATCGTAATAGAAACTGAAAGTACAGACGTTTTGCAAATACATGCACAACGAGCGACGAATTAAGTCAGATTGAATACGCATGCATGTCATCGTAAATAATTTGGTCAGACGCTTTATTTAACTATGAAATCTAGTCCGCTCAGCGTTTGAATAACTTTGATTGTTTTCCTGCTCCGTCATCCAGTCGCTTCCTAAAGAAAATTGAACTTTTTTTTACTTTACAAGTTTTGTTTAATATTTCAAATTAAGTGAATTAATACCAATAAAGGATCAATTAATATATAGTCTGATTATCATTATTTAACAGTTTTAGGTTAGAAATACCACTTCCCCGATGTTTTAAAACAACTTTTGGAAGATGTTTTTCTAAATGAATAATTATTTATGCACCAATTTGACCATGACTTATCATGTAGTAATGGAAAGTCCTGATATCATTATAATCTATGACGATTTTTTAAAATCAGTATATACTTAACCTTCAAAAAAGCGTAGATCAGATAATTCAAGAACTATATTAAAACATTTAATGTGTATTAAATGTTCATATATATGTTTTTAATAATTATAAAGCCATAGTTCATTTACATAACATCTATCTATTTAAGCTAATCAGCCTATTTTTTTCTATATGTATATAGTGAAAACATGTGAACACAGTAGAAGTCGCATTTTTGCCAAATTTTCATGAAATTTGCTCAGAACATTTGTTTCCTTGATATGAGAGTTGAGTTAAAAAATGGTTCCGGTCAGTTGAATAACATGGCTGCTGGGAGGGGGGCAGTTTTCTCATTATGCCCCCCCCCCCCCCCCCTTTCGAAGAAGAGGGGGTATATTGTTTTGCTCATGTCAGTCTGTCCGTCCACCAGATGGTTTCCGAATGATAACTCAAGAGCGCTTATGCCAAGGATCATGAAACTTCATAGGTACATTGATCATGACTCGCAGATGACCCCTATTGATTTTCAGGTCACTAGGTCAAAGGTCTAGGTCATGATGACCCAAAATAGTAAAATGGTTTCCGGATGATAACTCAAGAACACTTATGCCTAGGATCATGAAACTTCATAGAAACATTGATCATGACTTGCAGATGACCCCTATTGATTTTCATGTCAAAGGTCAAGGTCATGGTGACCCAAAGCAGTAAAATGGTTTCCAGATGATAACTCAAGAACGCTTATGCCTAGGATCATAAAACTTCATAGGTACATTGATCATGACTCGAAGATGACCCCTATTGATTTTCAGGTCACTAGGTCAAAGGTCAAATTCACGGTGACCTGAAACAGTAAAATGGTTTCTGGATGATAACTCAAGAACACTTATGCCTAGGATCATGAAACTTCATAGGTACAAGGATCATGCCTCGCAGATGCCCCCTATTGATTTTCAGGTCACTAGGTCAAAGGTCAAGGTCACGGTGACCTGAAATAGTAAAATGGTTTCTGGATGATAACTCAAGAACTCTTATGCCTAGGTTCATGAAACTTCATAGGTATATTGATCATGACTCGCATATGACCCCTATTGATTATCAGGTCACTAGGTCAAAGGTCAAGGTCACAGTGCCAAAAAACGTATTCAGACAATGGCTGTCAAGGTCACGGTGACTCAACTTAGACAAATGGTTTCCGGATGATAACTCAAGAATGCTTATGCCTAGGATCATGTAACTTCATAGGTACATTGATCATGACTCTCAGATGAAATAATGATGAAACTTGACCGGATGTTTGTCTGGACAATATCTAGGTCAAGTTTGACATTTGGTAAAGATTGAATGAACCGACTCCTCTTAGGTGAGCGAACTAGGGCCATCTTGGCCCTCTTGTTTCAAACCGTACCGCTTTCAAAACTGAAAGTAGGATTTTGAGACATATGCGATCATTTGGACAAACGCGATTATTTAAGTTTTAAAGCGCAAAAAAGACGTATTTCTACCTTGTAACCACCTGAGCTATATTCTAATTGGCAAAGATAAAAATTAAATATGTTTCTTATTGATACTTAAACTTACTATATGCCAAATAAGTTATGTGGCTTTA
The DNA here is from genome assembly GCF_020536995.1 of Dreissena polymorpha. Lineage (NCBI taxonomy): Eukaryota > Metazoa > Mollusca > Bivalvia > Myida > Dreissenidae > Dreissena > Dreissena polymorpha. The sequence continues at coordinate 12,363,428 of NC_068368.1, read as the reverse complement.
AATATCACATTAAAACACTGGCTAGCTCAAAATTATTTTTCACCAAATCTTGGCCTCTAGTGTGATTTACTGATTAAATGCAATTAGCTTTTGATCACTGCCTATAATGCAATAATGCTGGAACAATAGAATAAATTTGCTAATGCCTGCGCGCATGTTGCTGCACTTATTTCCAGTATGTAATGGTTCTCCATAATTATAGGCAGGTTGTCTGATAGCTGCACATTAGTTAGGTTGGTCATGTATTTGTAATGACAGTGCTTTATTTTGTTAGCCTAACCATATTGACTTAGCAATGATGTGCCAGAACTTTATTAGCATACATTTCGTTTTGATCTTAATTTGGTTTTGTTTGTGAAAGTTTTACACAAGTTTGATGAAACCATTACAGTATACTTAATGAGGTACGATTAAATTTATTAGAATGGCTTCTAGTACAGAAACTAATATATTCTTTGTAATGGTACTCTAACAAGTTTTTTTTGGTGAGCTGTAGACAAACAGTAAAAGGATTCTCATCTCAGTGTGATTAAGTGGACATATGAGTCATGTTCTGGGAAAACTGAGCTTAATACATGTGCGAAAAGTGTCGTCCCATGTTAGCCCGTGCAATTCACACAGGCTAATCAGGGACGACACTTCGCTTTTATGACATTTTTCGTTAAAACGAAGTCTCTCCTTAGCAAAAATCCAATTCAGACGGAAAGTGTCGTCCCTGATTAGCCTGTGTGGACTGCACAGACTAATCTGGCACGACACTTTACGCACATGCATTATGCCCAGTTTTCTCATAACACGACCCATATAATTGGAAGTGAAAACTTTTCAATTTTATTCTGGACTTTGAAAATTGCATACTGAGAAAATATTAGTCTAAGGTTATTTATTTGTATTTATTAATATGTAACATATTTAGCGAAATCATGATAAGTCTGTCAGTCATTCGGACTGACTGACTTGAAATATTTGTCAGTCCATATCGGTTTCTGTCAGTCCGACACAACAAGAAAGTATATTTTTAGGTGTTTTATTGTTATGTTAAAATATATCTTTATGTTGCCTTCTTATTATGTAATTAAAATTGTTAATGCATTAAATAATTATTACTTTATCACATACACATTCGCCCTCCTCAATCTATCAAATCTGCCGCGGAATTTCGGCGGCAGTCCCCCACCTGAAAAGTATATATTTTTTTTCCCCTTAGAAAATGAAAAAAAAAAGAAAAATTGCTGATATATAGTTGAAAATTGACCATTTTTCGCGCTCTGAACTATCTGCGCTATCTACGCTTATTTCATTCTATTGGAATTGGTGGTATGTAACCTTAATTGATTAGACGCTCAATAAAACATCGGGAAAAAAACACCCAGACGATCAAGAACGTCCGGAAGGTGAAGGTCAAAACAACATCATGTCTCATAAAAGCAAGTCTTATTGTAAACAAATCAACAGTAAAACATTCGCCTGATGTAAAAAATTGATCTTCTGTTCAAGCAACAGTCCCTTGCCCAGTCAGATGCAGATGCATTTTGTTCCACTAGTACTACTAGTCACGATGCTAGTGAAGATGCCATGTCGAGTTCTGAGATCGCAGAGGCTGACTCCCTGACTCTGTTGATATGGCCCTTGTATGATATTACAATTTTAAATAGGAGTATCGATCTTTTATTTTAAATTATGTCAAGAAAAGATGTTAAGAATAGCAAACTGCATTGATAAAGTTCCTTTTCTTGCATTTTTTTGCTGTAAAGTAATTTTGCTTTGAAAAATTCCCCCATTTAAAAAAAATTTCCCCCTCCTAAGGGCTGCGGACCCCTTCCCCCAAAGTCGTGTAAGGGCGCTGTGTCATTCAACACCTTAGGGAAAGATCTAGCATCCCAAAATGTAACACTCCTGGGTAAGGCTAGAAGCAGCGTGAACATTTGGACAGAAAATTACTTTTTTTTCATAATTTGCCATATCCAGACAAGGGTATCCATAAGTCAAATGCATTCAATTAAGGGTTTTATAGCACAGAATTTTAATTTGTTAACTATAGGGGACAAACATGTCTATTTTGACATAAATTCATAAAAATGAGAGGAGTTCAGCCCTCTATTTTGTTCTAGATCGTTCCCTTACAACTTCTATTTTTAGCTCACCTGAGCGATAGCTCGAGGTGAGCTGTTGTGATCACTCAGCGTCCGGCGTCCGTCCGTCCGTCCGTCTGTAAACAATTTGTAAACATCTTCTTCTACTAAACCATTGAGCCAATTTCAACTAAATTTCATGTGGAGCATCCCTAGGTCATGGGACAAAAGAATTGTTAAAAAAAATTTGATCACATAACCAAGATGGCCGCCATGACCATATATGGTAAAAACCTTAAAAAATCTTCTTGTCAGAAACCGCTCATCAGATTTTCAAAAAATTTCACAGGGATGACCTTTGAGGGCTCCCCTGAAAAAGTTGTTCAAAGAAATTTGATTCGTCAAAAAACATGGCCGCAGGAGCTCGTTGAACTTTGCATGTTTATTCGTTTTTGCCTATTTTGTGAAAACTTTCAAAAATCTTCCACATTTTTTGTCCGATCCTTTCCAAATTTGCACAGTGTCTTTATATCAATGAGGACACGAACCCTACAAAAAATGAGCATTATTGGTCCATGAAGTACAGAATTACCTCCCCTTGAATTGAGAAAATGGTGTTTATGCAATAAAGTCCAAATTTTTCATCCAATTCTTTCCAAACTTGTAAGGATTTAGCATGGTTCAAACAAGGGAAACAACTACGGTTTATGCATGTTCTTTTTATTACAGATTTGCCTCCCTTTAATTCATTCAAAATCTCATTTTACAGCAGATTCCAAATCTGACCTGTAAATAAGCCCCATATTTACTGCTGGTGCTATGTTACCTTTTCCCATTTGATCATTCTTAAGTATTGGTCTTGTAATGCTGCTACTGCTACTGCTACTGCTACTGCTACTACTACTACTACTACTACTACTACTACTACTACTACTACTACTACTTCTACTACTACTACTACTACTACTACTTCTACTACTACTACCACTACTACTACTACTACTACTACTACTACTACTACTACTCCTACTACTACTACTACTGGTACTACTACTACTAGTACTACTACCACCACCACCACCACCACCACGTCTACTATTACTACTTCTACTACTACTGCCACTACTACTACTACTTTTACCACTACTACTACTACTACTACTACTACTACCACTACTACTACTACTACTACTACTACTACTACTTCTACTACTACTTCTACTACTACTACTACTACTACTACTTCTACTACTACTACTACTACTACTACTACTACTACTACTACTACTACAACTACTATTACTACCACTACTACTACTACTACTACTACTACTACTACTACTACTACTACTACTACTACTACTACTACTACTACTACTACTACTACTACTACTACTACTACACCACCACCATTCACAGTGACAAAAAACGTATTCACACAATGGCTGCTACTACAACTTATAGCCCATATAGGGGGGCATGCATGTTTTACAAACAGCCCTTGTTTCTATGGGATTTTAACCACAACTGTTCATGTTTATCTCCGACACATATTTTTAGGTCACCTGTCATGAAGTGACACGGTGAGCTTATGTGATCGTGTGATGTCCGGCGTCCGTTGTGCGTGCCTGCGTGTGTCCGTGCGTCCGTCCGTCAACAATTTGTTTGTGTAGACAGTAGAGGTCACAGTTTGCATCCAATCTTGATGAAATTTGGTCAAAATGTTTATCTTGATGAAATCCGGTTTGGGGTTGTATTTGGGTCATCTGGGGTCAAAAACAAGGTCACTAGGTCAAATAATAGAACAACCTTCTGTAGACAATAGAGGTCACAGTTTTCATCCAATCTTTATGAAATTTGGTCAGAATGTTTATCTTGATGAAATCTGGGTTGGGATTTTATTTGGGTCATCTGGGGTCAAAAACTAGGTCACTAGGTCAAATAATAGAAAAACCTTGTGTAGACATTAGAGATCACAGTTTTCATCCAACCTTTATGAAATTTGGTCAGAATTCTTGATGAAATCTGGGTGGGATTGTATTTGGGTCATCTGGGGTAAAAATCTAGGTCAAATAAATAGAAAAACCTTGTGTTGACAATAGAGGTCACAGTTTTCATCCAATATTTATGAACTGTGGTCAGAATGTTTATCTTGATGAAATCTGGATTGGGATTGTATTTGGGTCATCTAGAGTCAGGAACTAGGTCACTAGGTCAAATCATAGAAAAACATTGTGTAGACAATAGAGGTCATAGTTTTCATCTGATCTTAATGAGTCAGGTGAGCGATTCAGGGCCATCATGGCCCTCTTGTTACTTGAAGTCATGACATTTCACAAGTGTTATAGTTACTAGACTCTTTCAAGTAGCATTGGAGCTAATTTTTGTTTTCCTATTTGCTTTGTCAGTGTTCCCTCTGGGCTTCAAAAAGTTGTCACCACTCATTTTCATCAAATTCAAAAAATTGTCGCCAAACTGGGGCCATATTGGGGCAAAGAAGATAATGTTAAAATAATACCAAAAAAACACATCATCTTCAGTACGACCAATTAAGATAACTTGTAACAACACTCTCAATAGTCGCAGTAATCATCACTAAATGCCTCTTTTCCACAGTCACCAAGCTCCATTGATTTCAGCAGTATGACTTACATCATGGAAATCTACTGCATAACGACTTCTGTCAAGTGGCTGGTAAACAAAGCGTCTTATGTCATTTTAAGGCAATATGGAAAAGAAAAATGTGGATTTTTGAAAAATCACCATTTGCACAAATTTGTAGCCAGAATTTTTTTAATTTGTGGCAATTGGTGACAATTTCGATTGACAGCAGGAACCCTGTTTTTGTATCAAAATTGTCATTGAAACCTTGGTTATTGTATTCGATTGGTTTAAGAAGAATTAAATTTCAATACAGGTATCATGTCCCAAACTTAAATGGTTATTCCATATTGGCCTACAAACCATTCGAAGAAAATATGAAAAATCTCTTTTTGTTAAGCTGAACTTGGATTATTTGAAGTTCAATAATATTATTATAACTGTTTAGTTATATAGACTTTGTATATGATTGATTGTATTTTAATGTGATCCAAACAGATATTTCAATTAAATACGGTATTATTTATGCTTCCTGGCATGCTTATTTTAGCGTTATTGTAATGGGCTGAAATTGTTGAAATTTACGTCACTTCCGAACGCCTTTTCTTTTGTGATCTGATATCTGTGTCTGTCAGTTGTACCAATTTTCTTAAATGATTTGTCGGTCATGAGTAAAAATTGTCGATCCGGACCTGTAGATCGACAGTTTTTGCGAATTCAAATATAAACAATTTAAATACAGAAATAATTCAATAGACCACTTCTTTTTGCTAGATTGAAAGAAAGGGTTGATTTTTAAAAGAATACTTTAAACAGATGTTTTAGTTCTTACAGTTATAAAATAATAATAATATAAAAGTGCTCAGCTTAATTTTTCCTGTCTTATATATGCAGCAGACAACTTAAAGCCATTCCTTAATCTTCTTTACATATATCTGGGAGGAGTGTGCATCTGATTTTCACCTTATTGTTTGTAAATTCCTGTCTGCTGTTCTACAGGTCTGTGGGATATTGATAAATCAGTGCCTGTGAATTTGTGAGATACATGTTAACATGGCCTTGGTCCAATCAAAGCAATCATTTAGATATGCTTTACATTGTTATAGATTTTAGCAGGTTTATATTCTGTGATTTTGTAGGCTTATTTGTTGGGTTATTTCAGCACCATTCCCCTACTCAAAAAGTATGATTTTCCCCTACTAATACAATAAAATTCCCCTCTCATTGTAAGCTTTACTTGTTAAAAAAACCCTCTTAATTTGAAAAAAAAGACAAATACAGATGGATTTTTGTATAGGTTCTGAGCTTTTTTCATCAAAGCCAGTTTAGCAGTTGTAGAAAAGATTTGTATTAATTTTTTATAAAAAAGTTGAATATTCCCCGTTTGGTCTTAAAATTCCCCATCTGAAGGATCCCTGCCATTTTCCCCAAAAGATTTAAAACAAACTGAGATTGTTGGTAGAAGTGTTGCCTCATTCAAAGTCTAGTATTTTTACTTGATTCACACATATTGATTTCTCTTTTGCTGCCTGGAATTTGTGTAATTAGGTGAGGTATTAATATTACAGATGCTGTATGTTCAAACATGTTCACATTATGGACTATCAATCTTATCCCAGAATAATGGACTATCAATCTCTCTCCCCCCCCCCCTTGCAGTATGGACTATCAATCTATTCCCCCTGCATTATGCACTATCAATCTATCCCCCCCCCCCGATGCATTATGGACTATCAATCTCTCCCCCCCCCCCCTGCATTATGGACTATCAATCTATCCCCCCCCTGCATTATGGACTTTAAATATACCCCCCATGCATTATGGACTATCAATCTCTCCCCCCCCCCTGCATTATGGACTATCAATCTATCCCCCCCTGCATTATGGACTATCAATCTATCCCCCCCTGCATTATAGACTATCAATCTCTCCCCCCCCCTGCATTATGGACTATCAATCTATCCCCCCCCTGCATTATGGACTATCAATCTATCCCCCCCACTGCATTATTGACTTTCAATCTATCCCCCATGCATTATGGACTATCAATCTATCCCCCCATGCATTATGGACTATCAATATATCCCCCAATGCATTATGGACTATCAATCTATGCACCCATGCATTATGGACTATAAACCTATCCCCCCTGCATTATGGACCTGCATTATGGACTATCAATCTATCCCCCCTGCATTATGGATTATCAATCTATCCCCCATGCATTATGGCATTATGGACTATCAATATATCCCCCACCCCCATGCAGTATGGACTGTCAAGCTATCCCCACCCCCCTGCATTATGGGCTATCCATCAATCCCCCCTGCATTATGGACTATCAATGTATCCCCCCTGCATTATGAACTTTCAATCAATCTCCCCCCATGCATTATGGACTATCAAGGGAATATCAATATTTTATCTCATAATGGACTATCAACTACCCCCCCCCCCCCCCACCCCTGATGGATTACACATTTTATAAAACATATTTGAAAATATTTAGATTGAATAATACTTTTGTTATACCAATGTATTACATATTAATACAACACATGATGCCATAGGGTATGTAAATAACGTGTGTTTAAATAGCCAAATTATGCATATGCATACGTTTGTATGCATGAAGAACCTGACACGTTATATTGCGATCTCGATCCGTGGATCCTGCTTACCGCGATACATCAGAGTCGCAGTGTATGTCTTGATGCAAGTAATTGTGAGAATAAGTACATATACCATGACAATATCAACCCACATTTTGAGTCATGTGGAGTTAAAAGTAGATTTATCCCAAATAAATGATCACGTTCTTGAAAATGTTGTTATAACATTCGCACAGCAAGATGAAATGTAAAGCATTGATTTTCTGGTTTCAACACTTTGCTCCATCATGGCCATGTTTTATAGAGATTGGGACCCTCTCTTTTATATCATGTAAGCAACAATTTTGCTAAAAAAAATATTATTAAAAAAAAATGCTAATTGTCTCAATTAGTATCAACTAGGTAATGTAATAGAGTATTCCAGGCAGTGGAATGGACATCATGGGATTGATTTCTAAGCTATTTAATCCTTTACCACTCAGAGAGGCCCTGTTACATGTTTGATGTCTCTAGCGATTGTTTTTGCCTAATTGGGAAAATTTTGAGCAAAAAACCATGACATCAGGAAAATTCGCATTGTGAAGTCTTCATATTGGGAAATTGGTGTATTTGATTTTTTGCTCCCAAATACCGTATTTTACCATGTATAGCGCGCTCCCATGTATAACACGCATGCAATTTTTAAAAGCCAAAATGGAGGGGAAAAAAAGGATTCAAGACCAAAAACATGAAAAACGGGCGGAAAATGGCCGCCATTCTTATATTGCGCAATCATTGAATCTGAGTTTTTCAGGCGCTTAATTTTTTGTTTTAAAGAATGGAGCGTTTATATAATCAGGAGCATGGGTTGCATAGCACTATATTTTCTACAATTTTTAAGATTATTCTCTCGAGAATATGGGAGCCCTAAAAAGGGCCGTTGTTGTCATCGTTATGGTCTAGGTGTTGTCTATTAGTGGTCTTCCGTCGATGTCTGATGCGTCGAATCCTTCGAAATCTTCATCATCGTTGTCGATGGCGTATAAGCAATAGCAATTGAACATTTAAAACTGCACTATTGAACGTTCAATATTTATACACACTGAGGTGCCAATGCATATTTTCAAGTTCTCAAGTGTCAATTAAGGTCTCAAATGCCAATTAGCGTCTCAAATTACTCAACAAATTGCTCAACACATTGCTAGATGAAAGATGTCAATTACGAAGTGCAACGACCCCATTCACACCTACCTTAACCTGCGATACACAACTCCTTCACACCTACCTTTATCTGCATTCATTTTATGTCGACGACAGCCCCTAAAAATGCGATCAATGAAGAAGTGTAAAAACACCAAAAAAGACATTTTTTTCATCTTTTAATTTTTGTCAAAACTGTAACTGCCCCGTTTATACAGTACAGCCAAAGCGGCACAAACATAATCCGCGGCTACGCCACGGCCAGATTATTAGTCCGCGGCGGCCGAATCGTGTGTTCACGCGGCGTATCGCCGTGGCACTCGGCATCGATCCGCGCAACGACGCCGAGTCTGTATTAACCACGCGTACTTTCGCGGAGTAAATCCGCCGCATACGTACGCGGCGGATCGAGTGAAAAGATATCCACCTACATGTACATACATGTATGTGTAGCGTAGAATTAATTACGCGCAACTGTTTATGATTCGTTCGATTATCATTATTAAATTTGTAATCCGAAACACACTTCCGAATTTTAATGCTAACGCGTCCTTTGGAAAATTCTAGCGTCAAATAAACTGTGCTAAAATATCCTGTTTCATAAAAAGCGCGCGAAAATTATGCAGACATGTAGAACGTCGTTTGGAAAGTTTGGGTGTATTTTGTGTTGTATAAATACATGAACATCACGTCAGGCGTAAATCGCGTGTTCAGTGGAGAAAAAAAACGCCCCGATTAGACGTTATTTCATCATCTCTATAAATAGTAACAAATGCCAAAATGTATTTGATACATAAGGAAATATCGAGAATGTTTGTGTATCGTAAATATTTACCAGCATTTGCTTTAAAACTGGAATATACGGGATTATCGGGTAATTAGTAGCGATATTAACTGTATAATATGAACAAAATAAAACGTGTTTATATACGCATATTCAAACAATAGTTATAATAAGCTGATAATTAACAAAACTACAAATACGTCGTCACCGTCTTAATTATTGATGTGGCTTCAAACTGCTAATTTTCTCAGCTAAAATATAATAGCGGAATCAACATGCAATTAATTTATAAATCCACCATATGCTGGAGCCTTGACCACTTGTATGTGCGAAAACATAATTACGTGACCTTGTTTATGTGTGAAATACATACGCTACGGGCGGGAAACAAACTTAATAATTGGCCAGACACATTAACTATGCTTACATGTATATGCTAATACAATCCGCGCACAATAAATTTATTATGATTTTAATTATTATTATAATTGTTCTTTCAAAATTTGTTAACTACATGTAACTAATAATTAAAAAAATAAAATTTCATGATCGCATCGACTCGGCATCATGTCGCGGACCGCGGCATGCCTCGGCGGACAGATGCGAAGTTTCGCGGCGAAATGCGACTTGCCGCCGCATACTGACGCGGCTTCAACAACTGACGCGGCATCGACTCGTTTCGCCTTGCCGCCGCGGATCGCGAAATACGTTTGTTCCGCTTTGGCTGTACTGTACCTACCCTCTCCTGTATTTGATGTTTCAACAACGGAATACGGACAAAACCCCTCCCGGATAAAAACCCTCCCGTCATTTCATAGGGGGCGGACAAAAACACTCCCATGAATAAAACGGGGGAGGACAAAAACCCTCCCATGAAAAAACGGAAGCGGACAAAAACCCTCCCGTAAAAGAAATTTAACACCTAGTGTTGCATTCATTATTCCGACAAAATTACCCATTGTGTGTATTGTGTTTTCAGGGGTGTGAAATTGAAAGAAAATGTGTATCCATTAACTGTAAACATACCGCTTTCTAATGTGCATATATATCCGATAATCCAATATAATAACAACATCAATTAAAACATAAAATAAGGCCATTTATAGACAAGTGAATTTAAATTTAGATTCAATGCAATACGATACATTGCAACGTTTAATCGCGTCATACGCTCATTCATGCAAAAAAGGTGCTTTCCGGGAAGTTTCTGAAAACTTTACAAAAAATGAAAATAAAATTCACTGACAAATGTTATTGCTTCACACATTGTTGCATTCATTAATCCGCAAAATTTACTCAAAATAGCAAACTGTGAATCTGCAACTTCTTTTATTTTTTAATAAGTTTAATCACAGAATCAATTAAAAGCAATTAAACGCAGACAAATGTATTTGCTTCACATAATGTTGCATTCATTAATCCGAAAAAATCACTCAATGCTGACAACATTTGCCCAAAATATCATACTGTGAATCTGCAACATATAAAAAGCAATTTGTTTGTGTAAAGGCACACATCCAAAATGGAAATCATCACCACTTATCACTTATCACTCGTCCGGTTGAGGTCCGAGCAGCTATCGGCAAGACGGAGAGTCTGAAGCGGGCCATCCGGAGGAAGAAACGTGGCGTGGTACCAGTAGAGCCAGCTGGTTCTGTCGGCATCCCTCATCCATTGCCGCCACAGTACACCACAACGCAGCCAGAAGGGGACAAGTCATTCCTTATCTATGACAATGCATCTACCGATGCACGGTTGCTGGTCATTGTGGAACGTCATCACATGTCTGCAGAAGGACAACGCCATGGCCGAAGCAGAGGTGTACCGGTACGAACACGGGGAGCCGATAGCAAAGCGAGTCCGGAGGGGACCCTTCTTCACCAGAAAAAGATGCAACGCCTATGTGAGGAGGTAGCCTCGGGAAACAAGACGACACAGGAATTCTTGGCTGCAGTTGGGCACTGCATTCGTATTCAAATTTAGGAGTGTATGTGAACTGTGTAAGTTTAATGAAATTGTGTTTGTTTGTATTCTCAAGTGTCTACAATGTTGGTTTTTGTTTATCAATTGATTATGCTTATTTGTCAATGTATGTAACATTATACTGTCTAGACTTCATAATACTTGTTATAAAACGAAATATAGAATGTCTTGGGAAGCCTGTGTCCGCCTCTGTTATTTTTGCGATGATGAATAAAAAAGAAACACGACTTTGATGTTCGTAATGCACTGGCCGGCGCACAATTTGATATTTTATATATTTTATATAAACACCCTACTTGTTATTCATACTAAGTAATCATGAATTTCGTAGTTCTTATCATACTAAGTAATAATAAAAATCTTAGTTCAAACATATATAATTGACGTCAAATGGGTGTAAAATAACTTTTCAATTCGGAAATATTTTAATTAGTCAATATATAGTGTAATGTTACCTACTGAAGTGAAGTAAATATTACAAAAAATAAATATCTCGGATAACCGACAACAAAATACAAAAGTCGGAAATGACCGATTTCGGATTGAAAATTCATAAATAATCATAGGTACTTGAATTCATGGCTCAGATTTCACGGGATGGTTTTTGTCCGGTCCCGTTTTTTCATGGGAGGGTTTTTGTCCTCCCCCGTTATTTTCATGGGAGGGTTTTTGTCCGTCCCCGTTCATTCATGGGAGAGTTTTCTTCCGGCCCCTATAAAACTGACGGGAGGGTTTTTATCCGGCATTCTTCAACAACGGCCCCTTCAGTCTATAACATTATAAGTTGTAGTTTTCTGCAATAAAAAAATGGCGGCAATTGTGAAGATTTACGATTATGAAATGGATTTTTCGCAATTTAGCAACCAGGAAAGTGTTGTGTCAATGTATTACGGGCACCGAATTTTCATTTTGAAATTTTGAGGTAAAAAACTGCGCACTATACAAGATAAAATACGGTACTGCTAAATTGATAATTAAATGTTGTCAAGTTGTCAATATTATATTCACTTAGGTTCCAGCCATAGAGTTGCCTAGGGAATCTAATAAATGTTGCATTTTATTAATTAAATTTAAAATAAAGGTTAAACACAGGTCACACCCTCTACTGGCAAGATCAGCTTAATTCAGATTGTTTCTCCATACTGCAGAGGGGGTAATCACGTGATAGACAAGATGGCGACGTCCATACCGAGGCAGTTATTTTTCGCTGTTTTAGACCCTTTATTTCTCCTGTTTATTATGCTCCCCAAAAAAGAGCATATAGTCGCCGCTTCGTCTGTCCGTCCGTGTGTCCGTCCGTGTGTCCGTCCGTCTGTTCACAATTTTTGTCCGGGCTATTTCTCAGCAACTAATGACCGGAATTCAATGAAACTTTATGGGAAGCTTCACTACCAAGAGGAGATGTGCATATTATTAGCGGGTTCTGGTTGGATGATTTTTCACAGAGTTATGGCCCTTTGAAATTTTCCATTAACTGTACATATAGTGCAATTCTTGTCCGGGCTATTTCTCAGCAACTAATGACCGGAATTCAATGAAACATTATGGGAAGCTTCACTACCAAGAGGAGATGTGCATATTATCAGCGGGTTCTGGTCAGATAATTTTTACAGAGTTATTGCCCTTTGAAATTTTCTATAAAAAAATTATTGTCCCCCCAACTACTGTGCCCTCAAGACGTTTCCTTTTATCTGAATATATAGTGCAATATTGTGCCAAAAAAAACCTTTGGGGAGCATCACCCGTCTCCAACGGTTTCTTGTTTTTTAAATGACGCTCACTTTCCAGCCATATCAGTAAAAAGGTGATATGCGTTTACTTTGCATTTTAATTCGCTTTATATCTCAACTTTACTCGGTGCAAATTTTCTTAGTGCATCCCTAATTAGGTCATCCCGCTAAGAAATTTTGCACCAAGTAAAGTCGAGATATAGAGCAAATATTACTTCAAAATATAAGTCAGTAACTTTCTTTCTAATATGGCTGGAAAGTGAGTGGAATAAAAAATAATACAAGTAGTAAAGGGTATAAAACGAAGAAAAATACCTGCCTCTGCATGGATGTCGCCATCTTGTTTGTCACATGATTACCCCCTCTGATACTGTATTGCTGAACATTTAGTAAAATTTATGCGGCTTAAATTAAAGCATGACACAGGAATACAGAGATGTTGCTAGACCATTATATATTTAGAGGGGATGTCAGCCTCAACACTCCATAAAAGACAGCAGAAAACATTGCTTAATATCTAATCACTCAACCAGCCGATCATCAATAATTTGTCATTATCTATCATTTTTCAGGAGCAGGTGTTGCATGTATTATTAATGTCCAAAAGCTGTATTTAACAAATGTTATTATGATATTTGTTTATGTTAATGGAGCACAAATAAGAAGTGATAGCAACTAATTCACAATCTTTAATTGAGTCATAATCTGGGATAACTTGGCTTAATGCGTATGTTTAAAGTGGTGTCCCTAATTAGCCTGTGCAGTCTTATAATGACACTTTTTGCTTTTAAGGAATTCTCCTTTAAAGGTAGTTTATTGAAAATCAAGGCTAGACAAAGACTGTGGTCTGCAATGTGGTGCTGGCAGCACAGGCATATCTGGTACGACACTTGATGCACAAGCCCAGTTTTCTCAAAGCAAGGCTCAATTCATAGGAGGTTTTTATGAAGACTTTTCCTTAAATACTCACAAAATGTTACTAATTGTACTCAACCATTTACTGATATGATTCAGTATCCAAAGTTCAACAATCTTCTTTATCTTTTCATTTTTGGGATGTATTTTTTATTCCTTATCACCAGGAAGGTTTAAGTCCATGAAATACCTGCAAACAAACTTGTTACTTAACACAGTCTAAGGGAAGCTATCCTTTAAATAAGCAAAGTTTGGTTTGTAAAATTTGCTTCCCTTGGTCCAAGTCTTAAGTAGTATTCTGACAAGAGTTTTTATTCATTCAGTTAAGTAAGTTAATGTGACAGCATACATGTAGGTATCAAGTTTTGAATAAACAATATTAGAGTTACACTGTCAGTTTAATATTAGACTGTATACATTTTGAATAATATTGTTGGACTTTGTGGCCCCATTCCAAATTTCAAAAAGTATGTATTATTTAGGGCTGTAACGATACATTTGAATATACGAATTATTCGAATACGGCTGTGGACGAATCATATTCGTTATTCACCACCTCCCGAACCGAATATTTGACGAATACAAACAACCTGGTTCGATTTTGCAAGTTTAATCATCATAACTTACAAATGAAGGTTCATACGATTAACTCCTATATTTAAATGTTCTCCTTATTACTGCGTTTATCTTCATGTTTACCCCACCCACTATGTTACACAGTGAAATTATCAACAAAAATGGAGGGCACCAGTTAAATATTTATGACATTGAATTGAATTTTTTTTCGATGGTTGTTTAATGTTTATTTAGGTAAATACGCATGATTTGATGCTTAAACATACACACAAAGGATAAGCAGATGGAATTTCTTTTTTGTTTATCTTTACGACAATGATTGTGCAACTTATCAACCAACATGGAGCCTTGCAAAGGAAATGCTATTGGTATCGTTGACATGCCTGCCAAATACACGTTGTTTGTCTGGCGCTATTTGGTTTCCCCAAAAAAGACGATGACATGAAGACAATTTGCAGTGTTTTGTTATTTCAAAGTGTTATATTTCATATTGTCAGTATGCAATGATACTCAATCAAATTGACAAATACACATAGTTTCATACTAAATTTTATGTCAAGTTGTCAGTATTACTTTTGTTCATTGAAATTCATATTCACAAATAAATATTCGTATTCGCTATCCTGTATTCGTGATACGTATCGTATTCGTCACCTAGTGTATTCGTTACAGCCCTAGTATTATTAATACATAATATTCATGATATCTCGGCCTATCCAACTATACGAGTTGAACCAATTATCTTTTAATAAACACTTTATGGAATAGTATTTGTAAGAAAAAAAACCTAAATTAAATGTCCCAATTTTATTCAAAATGGCGTGATTTTTCCCAACCCCAAGGGTCCAGCCCCTTTCCCAAAATAACTGTTATCATGTTTTAAATCCATGATTTCAAAAAATAATTTGGGTGGATCAAGGCAATACATTTTTGCAATGTTGGTTCTGTCGGGTTTAACACAAATAAACACATTTTTAAGGATGGCCTCAGCTTAAAATTAATACATTCTTGAAAAATTGCTCCTGCCAGACACTACAATATAAAGTATGTTATACGCTGTTCAAAGTGACTTTTATAATAAATTAAATGGTGTTGGTTTTTGTTTCCAGACTGTGAGATAAAAATAGAGCTTCCATTCTGCTAATTTATGCTTATGCTTCATGTTAAATAGCATGTCTGACATGTTCGCTGAGGTTTTGCCAAGTAGGTCAAACATTACAGCCATCCTTTCAAATCTTAACATATTTGACAATAGCATAAATCAAAACAGAAAGATTTATTAGATATTATCAACTTGTGTTGTTGCCCAAAATAGTCCTACTGATTTAAAACTTATCAACTTGCGCTGTTGCCAACTATAGTCCTACTTTAAATACCATTTGTACCATATCTTACAGGTGAGCATGTACCTGCTTTAAAGACATGTCATGCTTTTTGTCAACCTGCCAAAGGCTTAGTTTGTGTAAATGTTGATACCCACTTCAGACCCATGCAATTAAGATAGATCTATGCACGCAATTATCAGATATAATTGGATGTGACAGCAGTGTTTGCAAACAGGGTGATGCAATGATTACACTGTATTTCTAAATTTCCCTGTAGTTTAGTTGGTGAACACCATACTGGACAAGTGGGGATTCCTCCACATACTCCAGATCACCCCTACACACACACGCACACCACAAGACCATCGCTAATTGAATTTTTTTTTATTAACATCAAAATAGCTGGAAATTTCATCTATAGCAGACCTCGACACTAACTTTTTTGTTAAACTAGCCCATGGCCAGTAAATGGAGAACCTTAACTAGTCCTGACCAATCTTTCATGTGCCCTGACCCAAGTATTATCAAAACATTTATATTTATCATTCAACTTGTATTTTCTTGTGAGTGGAGATGCGCAATTATGATTCAATCATTCTTATTAGCTTGCCTTACTAAATGACCTTAAGTATAAGTTTTGCTAATTGAATTGCGTAAAAAAGATTGTCAAAACACTTCTAATGGATCAAACAAATTAAAAGTTATTTAAAATTGATAAATAACTAATAACTAATAATTTTAATGTAACTTTGTGTTAATGTCGAGTTTGATACCTTCATCGATCCCGGACGATCCTGAGTGATCCCGGCTTTTAGTTAAAAAATTTAACGTATTTTTATCGAGAAAAGTCACGTCACTTAGAGGAAACCAATCAAAAAACGTATCTAGCAGAATTCCGTTTAAAAATAGGTACTGACGTGTTTTCTCGATAAAAATACATTCTAAATCTATTTCGACTTCACTCTGGGATTTAATTGTCATCAGATCGTACTGTATTAAGATTTTTACATCTTTGAAAAGCTTATTTAAAATGCAGCTTATATTGATATAGAACAGAATCCCGCCTAGAATACACACGACCGGTCGGGCATGTTCCAGTGGGACATTGGCTAGCCTGGACCTAGAAACAGGCAGTGAATGTCGTTCGGACGTGCCTTAGTGTCAAGCCCTGTATAGTTGTCCCAACTGTACTGAGTGTAGTCAGTTAATAAGGTATGATCTGTGAAACACTCTGGGAACCACTTGTGATGCAGCCTCGGGGTTGTAAGGTTCTCATATTAAATTTGAAATACACACTCACATTGAAGTTTCTTTCCTACTAAAGAAAATGTCTTCAAATTGGAACAACATAAACGTATTAGATGAGCATTCATTTTTTTAAATGTATGAGCATTTGATAAAATAACAGACCACATTAATGTATAAGTAGACTTAAATCTTGATCCTCTCTCACACACGTGTGCAGATATATTGGTGACCTTCATAATGCAGTCAAGAAACTGACATTTAAACTGCATTTCTTGCAGTCTTGTAGACAAGGCTGCAACGGAAAACATTTCATGTAGGATATAAAATGTCTCACGCTATGCTGTTGCTTATGTGTTCATGTATCTCATTGCATGCATGTGTTTTGCACCAGGTGTGTGTCCTTGTCATTTAAAACTGTTCATTACAATTTGATATAGCTGTCCCTTAATCAGACCATAACAATTTCTTTGTATGTTCAGCATCATCATCTAGGTAGGTTTTGTTTGTCATCACACAATATATAACAAATCAAAGCACTGAAGGCACTGCAGTTGTTTGCTCTTTGAATGTATTCTATATTACAGTCACAGGGAAATGAAGTTCCTCTTTTTAATGTTACTAAGGCTCATCAAACGGCCCAAAAATACAAACACCAATATAATTTAATGTAGGATGTCTACAATGTTGAGATTTATGAAAACATCAAGGACAATGACATTGATTTGAATCTCTAATAATTGTATACAGGGTCCACACAAACTGCACTTGTGATTAAAAATATGACGCTTAGTTTTAAAAAGAATGTTCTGTCATAATAAAATTTCTACTATATTTCAACTGATAGGAAGGGAATCTGAACAGACAGAAAAATAAACAACTTTGTTTAACCAGTGGGCACATAATAATGTATTTTAGGGTAAATAAAAAACAACAACAAAACTATGAAACTATCACACTATATCTATTTATTGTAATTAAGGGCTTTCATAATGAAACATGCATTTAGCAACATAGAAAAAGGCCCAAACTGCACAACTTAAACTGCAATTAGCTTTTAAAAAAGTGAACAAAACGTCTGTCTCTGAAAAACATATGAGCATAATGGCCCCGTTTCATAAATAATTCTTAAGTTTTACGTAAGTATTCTCGATAAATACTTGCGAACGTTCTTACGCCAATACCTATGAGCGTTTCATAAACACATTCGCAGGCTCAAGAATTCTTACGAATCTAACAATTATTATACGTAAAGAGTATTAAAATTGCTCATTTGTGTGACTGAACTGCTATAATTTCAATATATTTATAGCATTTACGTCTTCTACCACTGATTGTCTCACTAATGAGTGAATGTTCCTGATATAATGAAGAAAAATTATTTCAAGAGAAAGCAAAATCTGCAGAGACATAAATGAAAATCTCAACATAAGCACAAAAGTGAGTAACTCATGATTGGACAAATTAAAAGTAAAGACTCCAATTTATGCCTATTTATATAAAAAAACAAAAAACTTTTTCAAGTCTTTTCAGTTTATACAACTTTTCCAGCGTTGTTAGCATGATGTAGTTCTCATGAGCTGCTAGAAGCCAATCTCTCGTTAGCTTGTAAATGTTCCTATATGACGTCCTGGGAAATTTACATGGAATATATTGTGACACAGAAAAATTAAAACGAGCATTTGGTATCTCATTAAATCTATGTTACCAGACTACATCTAGTGTTGAAATTTTGACTATAGCTTCATTGATTCATTGATTTTGAGTGTTAATGGGCTTTTAGGAGAGTTGTTTTGCACGATTTTAAGGTGACATGCAGTGGACTATTTTCATTATGCAAAAACGTAATGTAAAGTATACTCCTCTGCCTTGCAAACTCTTCCTCCATACAGATGTGGGTTGAGTGTC
This sequence comes from Dreissena polymorpha, assembly GCF_020536995.1. Lineage (NCBI taxonomy): Eukaryota > Metazoa > Mollusca > Bivalvia > Myida > Dreissenidae > Dreissena > Dreissena polymorpha. The sequence continues at coordinate 12,344,498 of NC_068368.1, read as the reverse complement.
ATACAATTGTATCTCAAAGAAGTTAACAGATACAGCAGTTTGCCTTCAGTCCTCAATTTTTGAGTGATTTGGTGATGGTAGTACCCTGCAGACAGATTTTAACCACTATTAACCTTAAGCCCTTGTTTGGATAACATCTAAAAATAAACTATATTTACAATGTTTACCGGGTACAGTGATTTACTTAGATACGTATTTTAACGCATTTGTAGTCCCTAAGAATGTTTTATTATGCCCCTGTTCGAAGAAGAGGGGGTATATTGTTTTGCACATGTCGGTCAGTCGGTCCGTCCACCGAATGGTTTCCGGATGATAACTCAAGATCGCTTGCGCCTAGAATCATGAAACTTCATAGGTACATTGATCATGACTTGCAGATGACCCCTATTGATTTTCAGGTCACTAGGTCAAAGGTCACGGTGACTCGAACCAGTAAAATGGTATCCGGATGATAACTCAAGAATGCTTACGCCTAGGATCATGAAACTTAATTGGTACATTGATCATGACTGGCAGATGACCCCTATTGATTTTCAGGTCACTAGGTCAAAGGTCACGGTGACTTGACACAGTAAAATGGTTTCCGGATGATAACTCAAAAACGCTTAGGCCTAGGATCATGAAACTTCATAGGTACATTGATCATTTCTCACAGATAACCCCTATTGATTTTCAGGTCATTAGGTCAAAGGTCAAGGTCACGGTGACTTGACACAGTAAAATGGTTTCCGGATGATAACTCAAGAACACCTACGCCTAGGATCATGAAACTTCATAGGTTCATTGATCATGACTCGCAGATGACCTCTATTGATTTTCAGGTCACTAGGTCAAAGGTCAAGGTCACGGTGACTCGACACAGTAAAATGGTTTCCGGATGATAACTCAAAAAAGCTTACGCCTAGGATCATGAAACTTAATAGATACATTGATAATGACTGGCAGATGACCCCTATTGATTTTCAGGTCACTAGGTTAAAGGTCAAGGTCACAGTGACTCGAACCAGTAAAATGGTTTCCGGATGATAATTCAAGAATAATTAGGCTTAGGATCATGAAACTTAATATGTACATTGATCATGACTGGCAGATGACCCCTATTGATTTTCAGGTCACTAGGTCAAAGGTCACGGTGACTTGACACAGTAAAATGGTTTCCGGATGATAACTCAAGAAAGCTTACGCCTAGGATCATGAAACTTCATAGGTACATTGATCATGACTTGCAGATGACCCCAATTGCTTTTAAGGTCACTAGGTCAAAGATCAAGGTCACAGCCACAAAAAATGTATTCACACAATGGCTGCCACTACAACTGACAGCCCATATGGGGTGCATGCATGTTTTACAAACAGCCCTTGTTTCATTTAAAATACCTTTCTTACTGTATTCAATTATTAAAGGCTTCATTTCCAAGCATGGATACTGATGAGCAGCAAACAGCATAAAACCTGAACAGACTGCGAGTTACTTTTAGGCTGTTCTGGTTTAATGCTGGTTGCAAAAGCCATTTTTACTTAATTTTCTTCTAAGTGGGAAACGTTAAAAATGGTCAAAAAGTGAAAGAGATGTTTATATTTTAACTTGAGAGTTCTATCAATTAGTTTGACATTGGTCAGTATGGTACAATGATGATAAGCTATACTGTTCTGCTTTTTATGCCCCCGGTAGGGTGGCATATAGCAGTTGAACTGTCTGTCAGTCCGTCTGTAAGTCTGTCAGTCTATGGGTCCGTCCGTAAACTCTAACATAACTTTTGCAATATTGAAGATAGCAACTTTATATCGGCATGCATGTGTAAGACTAATAAAGCTGATCATTTTGAGTGGTGAAAGTTCAAGGTCAAGGTCATCCTTCAAGGTCAAAAGTCATAAAATACAATCCAAGGGAAGTAATAAGCTTTAAAAGGGAGATTATTTCTAAACCTGCCAAATTATATATTCAAATTTTATTACAAAGCGGCGCAATAGGGGGCATTGTGTTTCTGACAAACACATCTCTTGTTGGCTTCAGAGACTTTCATTTAGTTCCACTACCATGAAGAATTTGTGCCTTTGCCAGTCATTCACATTTGTATTTAGAGCACACATGCTTTACATGCTTGTGATGACCATTTGTTACCACGGATCCATATTCTGTTGTTATGCCAATGATGATTAATGGTAGCAATTATAGCAGTATGCTTGGTACTTTCTGCTTTTATTTGTAATCATATGTTGATATCTTTTCCTCTCTCTAAATGCATTTATCTTAGCCCTTTCCCACATAAGAAGCAAAATGAAAAATGGCTTTTGCAACCAGCATAAAACCAGAACACCCTGCGAGTAACTTGCAGTGTGTTCAGGTTTTATGCTGTTTGCTGCTCATCAGTAACTTAGAGTTGGAAATGAAGCCTTGAATTTAGTAATAAAGCTTAAGATGTTTAATTAAATTTAACATTCTAAGGGACAACAAATGTGTCAAAATACGTAACTAAGTGGTAACGGGTTCATGGTTATTAGCTCGGCTGTTTTCGGAGAAAACTCTAGGTATTGTCATAGCCAGCTCGTCGTGTCCGTCGTCGTGTCTGCCGTCCGCGTTGTCCTAAAACTTTAACATTTTGTCAAGCTTTTTAACATTGGCTCTAAAATCAAAGTGCTTCAACCTACAACTTTGAAACTTCATATGTAGCTGCACCTTGATGAGTTCTACATGCCACACTCATGTTTGGGTCACTAGGTCAAAGGTCAAGGTCACTGTGACCTCTAAAAAAAACCTGACAAGCTTTCATCTATTTAAAACTGCACCCGCAGCCGAGCGTGGCACCCATTATGCGATGCTCTTGTTTTTTTTTAGCATAAAGTCTGACAACTGTTGATGATGATGATTGAGACATTTAAATCAGTCGTCCCTGGTAATGGTTCTTGTCCACATAATGGAACAGTCTTTTGTTGTTGTTTTTTAAAATGATCCCAATGCAAGACAGCAATTCTGTTACTCATGATTGCCACATTAAGACATATACTGTAAATCCAATATATCGCAGTTGGTGGGGACTCCTAAGAACTTACCTTAATTTTAAATCTGACACCATATAATTTGATGGGTTTATTCTGACATATTTCATCATTCAAAACATATTTATGCACGGTCATGTTACAGGGAAATACGCACTGATTCTTTCCAAATCTTGCGGCTCAGTTTGGTTTGGTGCAATGTCAATGACCCACTAATGGTTATTTTGCAATTCATTCATCCCCGTTTAAAGAATGATGCAGTAAATTGGAAAAATGTCGAAATAGCTGTACAAACTGCTTTTGCTTTTATGACTTTGCTTAAGACTGAAACCTTAAATCTCTTAGTGGGAACTGGATTTGAACCACAAAAAAAGAAATTGCTTACCTTTAAACGATACAGCTGGTGGTTTCCATGGATAATCAAAGTGCTGAAGGCACAGAAGTTGTTTGCTGTTGTCGTCCTTGATTAGCTTGTGCGTATTGCACAGGCTAATCAGTTTGCACAGGCTAATCTTATTTGACATACATTAAGCCCCGTTTTCCCTGAAAGCAGCCAATATGTACAGATTTCAATGATTAACACTAGACTGGCCAATGTCGTCTTACAAGCTGGTATATACACTCACTGCAGTAGTAGATGCAGACGCTCATAAGCATTCGTCGTCTGCAGTGCAGACAGGCAGTGGTAATCGTTTTTAGCATAATGATTTAATGATTTAGCATATGCTAAAAAACCTTGTGAACACTGTAGAAGTTACATTTGATGCCCATTATCTTCATGTAACTTTGTCAAAATGTTTTTCTAAATGATAATTGTTGGTTGAGTTCAAAAATGATTCCGGTCCGTTTTAAAACATGGCAGCCAGGGTGCGGGGCAATATTCCTTACGTGGCTTTAGAGAAACCTTGTGAACACTCTAAAAGTCACAATTTTTGCCCAATCATCATGAAACTTGGTCAAAACATTGGTTTCATTGATATCTCGCACGAGTTTGAAAATAGTCCAGATCGATGAAAAAACATGGCCGCCAGGGGGCGGGGCAGTTTTCTCTATATGTATTTAGTGAAAACATGTGAACACTAGAAGTCCCATTTTTGGTTCAATCATCATAAAATTTGGTCAGCACTTGTGTTTTCTGGAAATGACGGTTGAGTTTTGAAAATGGTTCGGATCGTTAAAAAAATATGGCCGCTGGGGGGGGTACTTTTTCCTTATATTTATATAGTAAGAAAGCTTGACTGAACACTCTAGTTTCCTGATTTTCTGGCAATTTTGTCTGAGCTTTCCTCTTCCTTCTTGCTGGTTTACCTCTTCCAGACATTTTGTGATGCTTTTGTTATATAAATAAGAAATCTCTGCAAATTAATGTAGATTTTTTAATTTTGTTTTTTTTCTGTTTTTGTTTTTTCTGATTTTTTTTCAGGAATTTGAGAGAACTCTTTATTCATCAACATACTAGTATGCTCAAGATACTCTCCCTTGAAGGGTCCAAATTTTTGCTAAAATAAACTGGGTTTTATTGTTTAATACAATAATACAATAACCTACATTATCAAAGATTTGTGTTTTAAAACTATTTTTTAATTGGAAATATAATTGCAAGGTGAGTCTGAAAATAGTTCATGTTTGTTTATAAACAAGGCTATCAGGGGGGTGGTAGTGTTTTTGCATGTCTACAGTTGTTTATAGTGAAACATTGTGAATACTTTTAGTAACATTTTTAGTTCAATCTGAATGACACTTGCTGAGTGCAAATGTTGTTATCATATCTTAATTTAGTTTACTCAATTAGTTTTAATAATATCATCTTCAAACATGGTGACAATCTTTATGAGCAGGGGCGTAGCTGGGCATACGCAAATACGCACGTGCGTACGCTGTTTGGAAAAATACAAAATTAAAGTGATTGAAAAATGCAATAAAATGTGATGCCTAACTCGGGTTATCGACAGCAACAGCGGAGAGGTCTTTTTGCACAATGAGACGGGTGAAGACATACCTCCGTAGCACCATGGGAACGGAGCGAATGTCTGGTCTTGCCCTGTTGAATATACATGGAGAGTGAGAGATCGATCTGGAAGAGGTCCTTGACGTACTTGCCAGACAAAAGGTTTGTTTTAGTCAATGAAAAAAGAATCCTCGGTCGATTCGTGAAATATTGGCCATTTAATGGATCGAGATATAGTGGATCTGCAGTGTACCGGACTGTAAGTCCAACAAAATTGGATATCACCGTCGGTCTTTTAAAAAATTTGTTGGCAATGTTTGACGGGCCGACGGTCTTTCACCATTTATGATATAATAAATGATAACACAGATACAGTTTTATACACATAAAATACAATACACGATAAATACAAAACGTCAACAAGTATTTCCAAATATTCACTGCAGCTGTTCAGTCAACGTCCTTTTCTTTCATGAGTCTTAGGCTGCGGCTCATGAAAGTATAACAGTGTTGCGGAGATGACTGTGATGTCTGTGCCAACATTCCGTTTGCAGAGGGCTCCAGCAATGGGCTACTTTGTAAGTGGCCTGTTAAGATTTACAACATTTCAGCTAACAGCTCCATTTCTTATTCGTTATTTTCCTCAGCGCTCTCCTCTACCTCAGATGGACTGTGGTCGCATGCTCTTTGTCGATCTTATACCACTGTTGAATGTAATTGTTAGATACGCCAAAGGCAGCACGAGCTTTGAGTACATGTTCTTCAAAAAAAGTGTTGAAGACCATAAGGTATTTTTCTGCCTGGCAAACATCCGCAGCTCTGAAAATATTGAACTCCCTATCGCTGTCATTGGCTTCATCAGAGGGTTGCCAATCCCATCCCATAAGGCCCTCTGCCAGCAGCCATGAATGCTTTCCCTCAGGACACCTCATGCCAGGGGCTGTCAAAAATATAGATCACCTTCTCGATTGTCAGCCTTTTCAGGAAGTCTGGGAGGCTGAGATCACCACTGGTTGTTACTGCCTCTACAAGCTGGCACCAGTACAGGCTTTTAGCGGTCACGATGATTCCATTGGCTGGATCTTGAAAACTGTATTCTTCAGCAAGAAGGATATCACTATCTTCTTGTCCTTTGAGTGGGACTAGCAGTTATCCAACAGCAGTAGCGCCTTTATAGGGAGCAGCTGTTGTGGCAGCGAAAGGCAGACAGTAGCACCAAAGTGAAGATAAAACCAGTTTTCAAAGATCGGTGAAGTCATCCAGTCGTTTGAGCTCTAGTCGTACACCCCCGGTAGGGTTGGCAGGTTCAAAAGTTGAAAACACCTGGGCTTGGAAAACTTGCCGATAACTAAAGGCAGGAGCTTGTGTGTGCCTGTACTGTTGGTGCACATTAAAATGGTGATATGGTTCTTAGCCACTTTGAAGCTCAGTGTTATCCATTCCCTTGGCCATTAAATCGGTTTGGCAGCATTGCACAAGCTAATCAGTGTGCAGAGGCTAATCTTATTTGACATGCATTAAGCCCTGTTTTCCCTGAAAGCAGCCAATATGTACAGATTTCAATAATAAACACTAGACTGGCCAATGCGTCTTACAAGCTGGTATATACACTCACTGCAGTAGTAGATGCAGACGCTCCTAAGCATTCGTTGTCTGCAGTGCAGACAGGCAGTGGTAATCGTTTTTAGCATAATGATTTACAATTCTTAGCATAGCTAAGGCTTCTAAGCACATACTGATTTGCAAAACATGCTCTGTAAATTTAATCGTGAGCGTTACTAACGCTCACAACTAAAAATGAACTGTTGAATCAACCATCTTTGAATTTTCTGAATATACATTACGTTGAATATCATGGATTTGAATCAGAAATGGAAGGTTGAGAAAAAAAGGGATCCAAACAACCCCTCACGTTGTATTGGAATACATGTTATAACGGAACGTGCTGTATTGGAGTTACAGTGTAGTTCGCTCCCTGATTTAAGGTGATATTTTATACTTTGAATTTGTAAAAAAAGTTGTAAACTTGTCATGTTGACAATATGTAAACAAGACCTTGTAAGAGAAAGCAAAATTGTTAAGAGTTGATAGCCAAATTCTATCTGCTGCACATGTCTTTATCAGATATATTTCAACACTCAACCCTATTAAAGGGGCCTTTTCACAGATTTTGGCATGTTTTGAAGTTTGTCATTAAATGCTTTCTATTGATAAATGTAAACATTTGCTCTAAAATTAAAGCTCAAGTAAAACATCAATAATGAAATTAAAAAAAGAAAAAAAGTAACCCTCAACAGGGCTCGAACCACTGACCCCTGGAGTCCTGGCGTAAAAAGTCTCCGACTTACACCCCTCGACCATTCTTCCGCATACACTGTCAGATGTATTTTATAGTATATATAAGCAATCATTGTATTTTCACAAAATATAGCAACAACAACAGAACTCCAAATTATTCAATTGTTTTGCGTTACAACGCTTTATAATTTTCAGGTTTTTAAATCGTCAAAAGATGCATATAATGTCTATATTACAGCATGGATAATATTCAGTATTACTGTTTCCTCACAAATATAACTAAATCGAAAATTTGCGAATCTTGAAACAACTTTTTTAAATTTTGTCGATTTACCAAAACATGAAAAGGACCCTTTAACTGTTTTTGCAAGAAAAGGTGAATTGAAGGACATCCATGTAGGGAGAATATTATATCAATCTTGTTGTTTAATGATTGTTTGGACTTTTTTGGCACAAATTCAGGTGAAAGGTTATGCAGGGTTTAGCTGTGATAACATATAGCCTGCCATAAACATGTTTGAATGCTGGTGGACAGCTAATAAATTAAGTCCTATAATTGGTATTTACTAAAGTTGGTTGGTGGACAGCATATATTATGTTTCAATGAAAGCCAAAGGGCAAAATGTTTGTAGCTTTTTTGCAAGGCATGGTTTAGAATTCATGCTTTAATGCACATGGTGATCTCATGTAGTAAAATTTGTATCTACGAACACTTTTATGTAGTCGAATAAACATGCACTTTATTACTAAACAAACATTTCATGCTGCGGATATGCAACTATTAAGTGAAAAAAAAGAACACAACAATACTTAAACCTCTGTTTTAAATTTAATAACATAAAAAACTTAAACTTTCTACCTTTATTTCAAAGTCAGGATTATACGCCGAATGTCTTTTTTAAAGAAAGCTATTTCTTGTTACTTATAGAGTCTTAAAGACAAATATTTATTAGTGTTTTAGCCCAGCAAGGTATGTTTCTGAAACAGTCTCTGACACTGTATGAAGCATGTTGAAAACAATCTGCAAGATGTCTATTTCTTGGTTACTCAATTTATTGCAAAATATTAGCACTTAAATGCTTTCAAAAGATAATGAATTCCAAAAGAAAGATTAAATAATTAACAAAATTGTAAAAATGTTCAAAACACGAAACAACTACAACATCACACTATTACATCAAGAATAATTATCCCTTCTTGTGAGTGCAAAATGAAAAATAAAAGTTCATGTAGGACGCACTTTACTGTGGCGCTCCATTAACCTTTTCAGACTCAAAAAAGCAAAGTGAAAATGGATATGTATAAAACAGCATAAAACCAGAACAGCCTGCAAGTAACTCGCAGTCTGTTCAGGTTTTATGCTGTTTACTGCAATTAAGTATCTAAGGGTTGGAAATGAAGCCTTTAAGTGGTAAAGGGTTATTGTAACAAGTTGTTTAGCACTTTGTGATTGTGTTCATTTGAAGAACATTTTAATTAAATTACCTATAGATATTTACGGCACTAAACATGCACAAATTTAAGACGTACTTGTTCATACTTGAACAAGTATTAAGTTATCAAAATATATTACAAAACAAGTTAATGCTAAACAGGGTTCATCATTAACTTTTTTTACAGCCAGACCATCGGACCAGCTCCTCTTAAAATGTACCAGCCCGAATCTGATGTCTACTAGACCATAAATGACATAGCAAATAAACACAATTGTGTCGTGTAACTGTTTACTCAGGTTTTATCAGTAAATAATTAGTGCACACAAGAAAGTTATTTTGATGCACAGAGTAAAAAATAAAATAAAACTATTTAACAACATAAATTGTTTGATATAATTTCACTGTTTATCACCAGTTAAACAAATGATGTCTGTACAGCAGGTGACATTTATTCAACGTCATCGTCAAATTCTGGCCTCCTTGACCACTGTGCTCCATGTAACCACAGCTCCAAGGCCCTTTTTCCATCATAATCTGTGTCAGTTATACCGTCGGATTCTTCTTTATTAACTTATTTGTCGGACGAAAATCCAATCTTGAACAAAGCCATTCTTTAAATTACATTCTCTCGTCTGCTACGCCAAAATGTTTAGATTGATGATACTGATTTTCGATAGAAGTCGTAAAAAAATGATGTAAAGTTCTAAGACACTGCAAGCATTTTCTGCGGGGAGCTCTCCTTCGCGTCTAAACATAGCGATGAATCATGTGAATGCTCCGCGTTTATTTATATACAGTCAATCTTGTATTAAGAGACCACTCAAGGGAGTAATCAAAAGTGGTCTCTTAATAAAATGGTCTTTAAATAAAAAAGGCCATTCTGGAAGAATGCTTACCCTCAATTTTAATCTATATGAAGGATAATCTCTTTTGTCAACAATGATTTTAACTTTTATAATAAAATGAATATAAACACAATACATAAACAATATTTTACTTATAATGTGTTTTATTTTTTCACTTATTATAAATTATCATATATTATAAATGAATTGTGTGTACATATTTATTTGCAAAAACAACATAGACAAGGAAATATTTTTCGCGTTTTTTTCCACCTGACACATAAATTTCCACGTCTTCAAGCACCTCGGCTTTACGCTTAAGAATGTTCTAAATTTGAGTTTTACCGACTCCAAACTCATCTGCAATTTTACGTGCACTTTTACTCTATGACAATTCCAAAACCAGAATTTTCTCGTTCAACGTTAACACTTTTCGTTTTGACATTTTAATTTCTGCATGTATGCTTAAGGCAATCTGACTCGATTATGATACATAATGAGCTGAAAAAATTAAAACACGTCAATTGAAAACAAACAAACAGACTTGATTGGAAAATTTATTAAGTAAATAACAATGTGATTGGCTAACAAATATCTACTAATTAGCATAATTACAAATTGGTAATGTACGGATTTCGACAGATGTTGCCAATTAATAGTTTATTTTTCGCACTTCTCAGGAAATGTTTGTCGCGTACAGTGCATTGTTTCTGCACCTGTTATCTATACTCGAGAAAAATTGGCGTTGTCTCTTAACATTCCACATAGTAAACTTTTTAAGCTGTAGACTGTGCGTAAAACATTCCTCTATTATTGAACTAAATAAATTGATATGCAGTCTACAACAATACAGGTCAGAACCGGTCAACGAGACAAAGCATAATCATAATGGTTGGTTGTGAAAACAAAGCAGAGGTGTAACAGTACATCTTATCGGCTTAGATAAACAATTAACACGGATTTGTCCCTGAAAGATCAATACATTAACCACTTTTACCTCCTAGTGGTCGCTTAATTCAAGATTTGGACATCAAAATACATAGAAATCAGCGGTCGCTGGTCGCGTAAGACAAAAGTCGCTGAATACAATATCATTATATAGCGAAAAAGCTTCATGGGATTTCAAAATGGTCGCATAAGACAAAGGTCGCTTAATACAAGTGGTCGCATCCACAAGATTGACTGTACGCTAGTTTTGTTTTGATGTTAATAACGGATACGAGAGTTATTTTACACCTTATGAGAAAAAGATTTTCGGTTAGTTATAGTTATATGAATCAGTATAGATTTTTTATGTACGACCAGTCGGACAAGCTAGCCCACAGTTTTACTAGCCCGACCACCGATCTTACTAGACAATGTATGTTGGACGTGCCTTAGTGTCCAACCCTGCTAAACATTTTATACTTGTTAATTCAATTCTTTTTAAACAAATAAGTATTTTTTTCAGTAAAGTGCAACTGCACGTTTGTAATATGAAGTCCCCACACTGATCTGACATGTTTCTAACCGTTCAAATGCGCTGTTGCACGTAACTGAAAAAGTAAATATTTGTTTAAAAAGATCAGGATACCTATAGAAAACTCTTACAAATGAGCGGGCTCTCCACTTTATCCCATTAATATTTGAAATATTTCAAAAGAAATCCTTAAAAATGCTAACTGGGTCGCGCTTTATTCTCCCAACACTGATTTGAAAGTCACGTGGTATAGATATAGGCACTGTGCAAATTTGAACCCTGCAAGGTTAACTTCTGATAGTTTCAAGTAGAATATTTAAAGTGCCTTGTTCACACTTTGGTTTATTGAAACAAATATGTTTTCGTCACAGAATAAAAGAAATATGGAAAATTGCACTTACCGGTAATAAACAGAAATCTCTCTACAAACATAGACATAATGAAGATACTCGTTAATTCATGAGTTGTCTTCGTTTGAAAGCGTTAAGATTATAAAAATATTAAAATACTCTCAACTAGTGAATTAACTAGTGCATTCTGTTGTTTTTTTATCACAGCAGAATTTTTTTTCGGAGGTTCGTCTGTCTATCTGTCCATCCCAAACTTTGTCCAGAGCATAACTCCAAATCTTTTCAATGGGTTTACTTTAAACTTAGAATATAAACAGATGGCAACAAGGAGAAGTGCAGTTTTTGAATTATCTCCCTTTATATAATATAAAAGTAAATTTTTGTCTGAAGCATAAATCTAAATCTACTGAAGGGATTTACTTGAAATATTAATAGATGGCAAGTAGGAGAAGTGCGGTGACTAAGAACCATAACTCTATCTACCTTAGTTTTTAAATTATTTCCCTTAATTGAATTTCAAAGTAAATTTTTGGCTGGTGCATAACTCTAAATCTACTGAAGGGATATACTTGAAACTTGAAATATAAACAAATGACAAGTAGGAGAAGTGCAGTGACTAAGAACCATAACTCTGTCTACATTAGTTTTTTAATGATCTCCCTTTATTGAATTTCAAAGTAAATTTTTGTCCGGAGCATAAACAGATGGCAAGTAGAACCATAACTCTATCTACACATGTACCTTAGGTTTTGCATTATCTTCCGTTATTGAATTTCAAAGTAAGTTTTTGTCCGGAGCATAACTCTAAATCTACAGAAGGGATTTACTTGAAACTAAAAATATAAACAGATGGCAAGTAGGAGAAGTGCAGTGAACATGAACCATAACTCTTTCGGCTGTTGTTTTTTAATTATCTCCCTTTTTTATTTAATTTATAATTTTAAATTATATTTAATTTAATTTTATAGTAAATATTTAGCTTTTCAATTTTTTATATTTCCGTTTATCTAATTTAACAATAATATTTTAATTTAAACACTGAAGTATTCACTGTAAAATGAATAGATGAGTTTAAGGAAAAATAAAGTGATCAAGAACAGTAACTGTTTATAGTCTTCTATTTTAATTACCTCCCTTTCTTTCATCTCCATATATTTTATTCTCTACAGCATATTAATCCAACACTATATAACGAATTATACCCCCATTACTGGTAATGGGGGCTATATAGGAGTCACTTTGTCGGTCTGTCTGTCCCGAAAATTTCATCTGATCTTCACCAAACTTTGTCAGAAGTTGTATCCAGATAATGTCAAGGTCAAGTTTAAATATGGGTCATGTTGGGTCAAAAAGGAGGTCACAGGGTCACTAAGTGCGTTTAAAACCGAAAGTTTGTCCGGACCATTACTATGTCATTTATCGTTAAATTTTAAAATGACTTGGTACATTTGTTCACCATCATGGGACGGTGTGTGGCACGAAAGAAGTATGTCAACATCTCAAAGGTCAAGGTCACACTTGGAGTTCAAAGGTCAAATGCATGTCCAGGCCATAACATTTTTCATTTATTGTGAGATTTAAAAATCATTTGGCAAATTTGTTCACCATTATTGGACGGTGTGTCACGCGAAAGAATTTTTTCGATATCTTCAAGGTCAAGGTCACACTTTGAGTTCAAAGAAAGGTCAAATGCATGTCCAGGCCATAACTTTATCATTTATTGTGAGATTTTAAAATCATTTGGAAAATTTGTTCACCATCTTTGGACGGTATGTCACGCGAAAGAATTACGCCGGTATCTCCAAGGTCAAGGTCACACTTTGAGTTCAAAGATCAAAAATTGCCATAAATGAGCTTGTCCGGGCAATAACTATGTCATTCATTGTGAGATTTTAAAATCATTTGGCACATTTGCTCACCATTATTGGACAGTGTGTCGCGCGAAAGAATTACGTTGATATCTCCATGGTCAAGGTCACAATTTAAGTTCAAAGGTCAAAAATGGCCATAAATGAGCATGTCCGGGCCATAACTATGTTGTTCATTGTGAGATTTTAAAATCATTTGGCACATTTGTTCAGCATCATTGGCTGGTGTGTCGCGCGAAAGAATTAATTACATCGATATCTCCAAGGTCAAGCTCAAACTGTGAGTTCAAAGGTAAAAAATGGCCATAAATGAGCTTGTCCGGGCCAAAACCATGTCGTTCATTGTGAGATTTTAAAATCATTTGCCACATTTGTTCACCAATATTGGATGGTGTGTCGCACGAAAGAATTATGTCGATATCTCCAAGGTCAAGGTCACACTGTGAGTTCAAAGGTCAAAAATGGCCGTAAATGATCTTGTCCGGGCCATAACTTAGTCATTCATTGTGCAAATTTAAAAATTACTTGGTACATTTGTTCACAATCATTGGACAATGTATCATGTGAAAGAATTACGTTGATATCTTCAAGGTCAATGTCGCACTTGGAGTTCAAAAGTGAAATATGGCCATAAATAAGCTTGTCCGGGCCATAACTATGTCATTCATTGTGAGATTTTTAGATGACTCTGTACATTAATTTTGTTCACAGTCATTTGACAGCGTGTAATGAGAAAGAATTCAAGAGTTCAAAGGTCAAAATGGCCATAAATAATAATGGCATAATAATTCTTAAAAATCACCATTTAGATTCTCTTGTTTTGTGAAGACAGCTTGCAAAATAGTCTGTGTCAATGCCGCGTGTGGGGGTATACATCACGTCTGTGACAAAGCTCTAGTTGATCCTTGAAATATAAATAGATGAAACAGGTTCCATGTTTTACAAATATTATTCTACTCTTTAAAACAAATATTCTCATACAAGCAAACACATTTAGGCAGGGATCTGGCACTTACTGTGACAAGCTCTTGTTGATTTTTATGTCAACCTAGTTGATTGCTTTCCTGAGTTGAAATACTTGCATGAATCTGTCATTATGGTCAAGAGGTCAAAGAGGTAGATTGATACGGTCAACCCCTGTTCCAATACCAGTGGTGCAAATTAAAATGTCTAAATATCTTTTTGTCCCCTACCGGTGAAACCGTAGGGGACTTATGGTTTAAGTGCGCTGCGTCTGTCAGTCTGTCTGTCTGTCCGTCACACTTTTCTGGATCCTGCGATTACTTAAAAAGTTCTTCATATTTTTTCATGAAACTTAATACATGGATAGATGGCAATATGGAGATTATGCACGTAATTTCATTTTGTTCCAACGTCAAGAATTCTGGTTGCTATTTCAACAAATATAAACAAATATGCACCAAATATAAAAAAAAAATTTTTTACTGACAATGGTGGAGTTTCACAGGTAGGGGACAAAAGTGCTTGGCAATCTCTTGTTAAGTTTAAATTTTGTTAACCAGGTATTCCTAAGGAAAAAACTGGTTATTAGATTGGCAAATGTCGGCGGGCGGGCTGGTGGACTGGCGGGCGGAACAAGCTTGTCCGGGCCATAACTTTGTCGTTCATTGTGAGATTTTAAAATCATTTGGCACATTTGTTCACCATCAGTAGTCGGTGTGTCGGGCAAAAGAATTATGTCCAGGCCATAACTTTGTCGTTCATTGTCAGATTTTAAAATCATTTGGCACATTTGTTCACCATCATAAGACGTTGTGTCGCGCAAAAGAATTACGTCGATATCTGCAAGGTCAAGGTCGCACATTGAGTTCAAAGGTCAAAAATGGCCATAAATGAGCTTGTTCGGGCCATATCTATGTTATTCATTGTGAGATTTTAAAATCATTTGGCACATTTGTTCACCATCATGGGACGGTGTGTGGCACGAAAGAATTACGTCAATAATTCCAAGGTCAAGGTCACCACGAATAAAAATATATTTATTTTGATACAAATTGGGTTAATTATAAACAATTATCAGATAAAGGGAGACAACTAAATTAAATCAGTTCAGTGTTTGTTGTCTCCCTTTATCTGACTTTTTTTTTCACATTGAAAACCTGGTTTTGTGACAATTTTGTCCCTTGTTAATTTTTTCTTACACAAAAGTGCAAATTCCTTTTACTTTATTAAGTTGAGGCATGTTGATAAGCATAAATTCAAAATCTGTGAACAAGCCCCTTTAACCCTTTACCATTTAGATACGTATTTTGACGCATTTGAAGTCCCTTGGAAAGTGAAATTTAATTAAATACCTTTCTTACTAAATTCAAGTTTGAAAGGCTTCATTTCCAACCCTTGATTACTGATGAATAGCAAACAGCATAAAACCTTAACAACTTCGAGTTACTCGCAGGCTGTTCTGGTTTTATGCTGGTTGCAATAGCCATTTTCACTTTGCTTCTATTGTGGGAAAGGGTTAAGAAATAAACTTGTTTGGCCTGAAATTAGTTATATGCAGTCTGTTGCCAGTTGAGCTATCAATCATGCAGGTAGAGTACCGCCCCCTGTGTATAGAGATCGCTATATAACCCTGAAGCACACTGAAAACAGAGCAAGATTAAAGCATACACATTCCAATACAATATTACTATTGATCCACGGGTTGTTATATTATCAAAAGCTTAACTGCAAGAGTGTACACTGTTTGGACATTCAATTTAGTTGAAGATTACATTTTTCAGCAACAAAAGATAGTTCTTTGCAACGATTTAGGCAGATAAATTTGACATTTTAAAGCCATTTTTAAGCATTGTTAATATCAAGGAAGCAACATCACAGATTCACAAACAGCACAGAGATATCATCTTGAACTGTTAAGTTATTCAACAAGGAAACTGAAAAGACAAATTATCAGAGCAGTGAAGTGTAGTTAACTGTGCGTGTGGAAATAGAAACATTTTGTTTGAATTCCTAAAAACAAGAAAAGAAGCAAAAGCAAACATGGCTGGTTGCGGTGTTGAAATCGACGAAGAAATTCTGGATGTGAACAATCCAGCGATTCAGATGGTGAAGAATTCACTGAAAGACGTGACAATGAAACAGGGTCTTCATCAGCTACTCGCCGCCATCATGAAGATGGTTCCCCCTCACATCGAGGATCAACTTGTGAGTAAAATATTACCGGTTTTCAGCTTGACACTGCGTTTTTTAATATTTTCACCGGTGTGCAAGACCCATTGTAATCAAGAAACATATCTGGATGCCATCTTACATATATATATATTTCTTCTTCTAATGCAGAACTCCTTCTAGATAGATGTATATTTTTTTCTTTATATTATCATATTTAGAGGGGAAAGTGTGAATTAGTTGTATATTTTCTGACGTACAAGATGTGATAGTTTTAGATCTGTTATGTATTGTATCATAATAAACCAGTCAAACATGTATGGTGTCGGTAGTAAAATCAATGTATTGCATGATTAAACTAATTTTATGTGCATATATCCTTGTATTACTTATAAAAATATTATTTATCAAAGTTAACCTTGAAAACATATGGTGGTGGTGGTATTATATTCAATACTGTTGGATTGTTCTCTTGAGAATTTTGTTATGCTATTTTATGGTGTTTTCCAACGTGAGTGATTACATTTTCACTTATTAAAATCATCGAATTTCTTCTGTTAAACTAATGGGAGTTAAATTTTAAAGAAAATATGTGTATCATTTATATAATATTCAAATTAGAATAAAAAAGTGTGTGTAAAGAATAATACAAAAGAAGTGCTTAAATGACATCTGCATTACCTTACAACTAGTCAACTTTGTGAAATACTGAGTTGAATATAAAAATAACCCTCTCACACAACACAATATGTTTGTTTCTTTAAGAACATTTTTTAATCAGTCTGTTATAAATGCTTGTGCTTCTGTAAGCTCTTTGGTTTATTTACTTTTAACAGAAATTGGGCTTTCATTATTATCATTTTTGTTGTTTTTGTTAAGAGGCCATTTACTTAAAGCTAAGTTAAGCTGTATTTTGTAATCTTAAAACCTTGTGGTGTTTGTTTACATGCTGCATTTACTGAAGGAGTGTCTTATCCCCAATGATTTGATTGGTTAAAAGCTTGGAGGTGTGCTGCAATCTGATTCGTCAGTCCTTGAAGTTCATATGAAGGTTACAGAGTACAGACCAAGGTGGTCTACATGATGAAACCCATCAAGCTTCAAACTAGAAACATAGATTAATTATTGTCATTATTGAGTAATTTCGTTTAATTCATGGTCTATTTAACCCTTTTCCACTAGAAATGTATTTTGATGCATTTGTAGTCCCATAGAAATTTATTTAAATACCTTAATTTTACAAAATTCAAATTTAAAGGCTTCATTTTCAACCCATAGATACTGATGAGCAGCAAACAGCATAAAACATGAACAGACTGCGAGTTACTGGTTTTATGCTGTTTGCACATAGCCGTTGTCAATTTGCTTCTGAGTTGGAAAGGGTTACATGACTGTTTTTTGGTGAAATTTGGGTATGGTACAAACTGTTGAACACATTGATAAGTCTCATCACTTTTAAAATCTTCACTGGTCAATTTTGTGTAATTGTTTTTTCAATCTTATTAAATGCGGGTTATGAAAAGATCAGGTATTAGATACTATATATTATTTTGCTTAAATTCATGTTGTAATGTACATTTTCACACACAAAAAATGTTACACACAATTTATCCAAATTATAATTCAAAGAGTGTACTTCATTGAAAATTTGATCGTTAAAATCAAAGTTTGTATAGAGTTATTTCAAACCCACGCATTCTA
This sequence comes from Dreissena polymorpha, assembly GCF_020536995.1. Lineage (NCBI taxonomy): Eukaryota > Metazoa > Mollusca > Bivalvia > Myida > Dreissenidae > Dreissena > Dreissena polymorpha. The sequence goes on along the minus strand of NC_068368.1, from coordinate 12,326,464 downwards.
TCTTGTTTTCTATGTTGCAATATGTTTTCATGAAACTTAAAGTAAAACGCAGATTTGTCTGGCAGTGTGCTGGAATTTCTCCCAGGAAAGATGATCTAAAAATAGTGTAAATGTCATTGCAGACATTGCTTAAATAGCCTTAATGTCATTGCCGATATTTCTAGGAAAGTGAAGGTGAAGCAGAAGGTTGTTCTGTAATTGCAGCCTTTGGAAATTATTGTAGGTCCTTGCATGTTTGTTTTTTGTTGAATTTTGTGTTATATTTGAATGTTGCATTACTTTCTGAACCATTCCTTGAACATTTGGATTGCAGTGTAAAACAGACAAATGTCTATGCAGTAAGCCATTCATTTTGATCATTAAAATGCATGTTTAATGTTCTCTGTAAAAAGTCCTGTATCTTTTTAAAAGGGAATAGACTCTATACTCTGTAGTCTCAAGTACATTGTAACACCTGCTGCTGCTGCTGCTGCTGCTGATGATGATGATGATGATGATGATGTTGATGATTTTGTTGATAATGATGATGCAGTGTATATCTAGCTGGGCCTTTTAAAATGAACTAGACTCTTTACTCTGTAGTATCAGATAAGATTTTACACCTGCTGCTGCTGATGATGATGATTATGATGATCAAGATGATGATGTTGTTGATGCATTTTGAGGGGTAAAAGCCAGAACGTGATAACTCCATTTTTCAAATAGTGGAGAAAAACGCAAAATTAAGGTTTGACAGACTACAACTTTTAAATGAATATGAATATCAGCGTAATATTTGGTTATAATATAGGTAATAGTATTGTTATGACATTGTAAACATATTATATGATTGCATACAATATTTAAATGCTTTTGTATTCAAAATAGCACTTACTTCATTCTGGCATAAACGGAAAACATATATATTTTCAGAGTACAACTGTGTTAAGTGTACTTGGTGCTATTTTGCATAAGAATTGAACGCTGCTTTTCCTATACCATACAGGACCTAGTGCCATTTAAACAAAACAGCCTTGTGCTATGCAGCTATTTTACGAGACTAAACGAAACATGTGCACTTAAAACAAGTTTATTTTAATAATTATAATGGTAATTCTTTTTGTAGAAGTACATACTTATTTTCTTTTGCATTCTAGATTTGAGCAGGACATGCAAATGTGTCTCCAACCTTAACAATGGAAGAAAGTTAAGATTCAGATATTCTATTCCACATCTGCATCTTATCTATCTTCTATTGTATCTGGGTCTGGAATATTCTTGAAATACTGGTGATATTCTGAAGGAATTATCCCTTCAGAGCAAAGTGATGGCAGGTCTTTCTTCTTTGTTGCTGTAATTGGAAGTTTGGAATCTACAAGGGTTGTATGTCACATTTTATAGAAGGTCCTTTGATAGAGGATTTGATTTGGTTTTATAGAGGATATGAGTTTTCCACAATGAAAACTGGTGTCATCAAAACTGCACTTAAAAAACACACACCCGGATCACAATTGCAGTTTTATCAATTTTATTTTTGTCCATATAACCTTTTGTCCACTTACATTTACAACATTTGGCGGCATTACAGTTTAAGCTACATGCTTGATATAAAAAGCGTCATAGTTTTTCATAGGCACTACAACATACGGAGTTCTCTTTGGTGTAACCCTCACAATTGGTTCCCCATTAGTAAATATACCAATGTAAATTTCTTTGCTCATTCAATGGAAGCAGGTCCACTATCACACTCCATCTGGGTATGTCCACTTTCTAAATACTTTTGTTCAATGGTGTCTATGTTTTTACATTTTTCAATGCAACAGTAATAACCTAATATCGATTTTGACCACTACAACAGTCAGAATAAAAACAGACATTCTTTACTGTGATGGGAAGGGATTTCATGGAAGTCAAAAGACAGGTTCCCACTTCACAGCCGCATTTTCCTTCAGTTTCTTTCCACAATAAACATGTCAAACTTGTGTTTTGTAAACAGTAAAAGAAAATATTGAAACTTTTTTCTTTTTCTTTTATAATAAACTTGGCTCACACGAGAACATTTAATCGGTAAAACAGCCTCTAGATCAAATCTTATTTTACCATCTTAGTGGGAGAATAATGACTTTTAGATAAGCACCAATGAAGGCATATTCTCCCTATCTAATTACAAATAAGCACAATAGTTTGTGTATTCCTGTTTAAATAAAACAAGATGCAATAATTCCTTAACAAGGAAATGGCTTCATATTTTGTTTTTACCTTAAAATATATGCACACATGGCTTATGTTTAAATGATTTAAGTGCACTTAAATCCTTTTGGCAAATGTTTTTCCTCTCAATATGTATGAAAACTTATTGTGCCAAAATGACTTAAGTGCACTTGAAGCATTCTGGCATACACCAGATTTGTCGATAAGCACTTAGTGCACCTTGGTTCTTTCGGATAAACTATGTTGTATTCAAGATGTGATTCCAGGGAATAGTGCATATTGTAGAGCGTTGGAATAACTCTATGAAAGTGCAAAAAAGTGATTTTTGATAAAAAGTGCACTTATCACGTTCTGGCTTTAACCCCTCGATTTGTTGATAATGATGATGCAGTGTAAGTCAAGTTTGGCCTAAACGGATACCCACTGCCCCCCCCCCCAAGATCTTTCCCCCCCCCCCCTCCAAGATCCCACTCCGCCCCTAGGACACCCGCCATAACCTATTGTGATCAAATCACGTTATTTAATCACTGGAAATTGTTTTTGAAGTTCAATTCATTAATTAATTAATTAATTAAATTGAGACTTTCTTTTAATTTTAGAAACAATGTTGACGTATAGACACATGCTTTACTGAAAATATTCCACAGGGATAATATGGCCATGCCTGTGTAAGTGCCCTTTTGACAAATTAGCACCCTTTTCAAATCCTAGACCTTGATGCTGATGAGGAGGAGAAGGAGGATGTTGTTGATAATGATGATATTGATTATATGATGATTATGATCATGATGTTGATTTAGCAAAAAAGTCTGTAATTTAATTGTTTATATTACGAGAAATGAATGTCTTAAATTGAAAATTTTATCTTTCATCAGTAAACATGTTTTGTAGCAGCAATTGATAAAGCTTGCTGAATTATTTATTGAACATAAGAGATGGCAAAAATTAAAAAAGATAAAACATACAAATTTCTGTTATACATTTGTATTACTTATAGTATAATTAATAAATCAACACGATTCTTTGATGAAGATGATAACAGCTATCCAAATGTAGGACAGAGAGCATTATACATAAGAATCATGGTAAACATGAATCATCTTGATTATGTCGACAATTTAATTTAAAAAAACATCAACAGTATCAGTGGTAAATTGCTGATCGTTGATGATGGTGGTGGTGGAGGTGGTGGTGATGATGATGATGATGATGATGATGATTGATGATGGTGGTGGTGATGATGATTATTATTAAGATGATAATGATGATGACGATGATGATGGTGGTAGTGTTGGTGATGATGATGATGATGATGATGATGATGATGATGATGATGATGATGATGATGATGACACTCTTTCTTAGCATTTATTGATTTTCATTCATCAATTATGTACATTTTAGTAACCTCAGAGGTGATCCAAGGTCAATTAGAGAATTGCATGGGAGTGCCATCATTGGCAAGAGTTGCATCATCACCCATAGGCTAGTGCTATTGGAAACTTGTAGAATGGTATAGGTTTATTGATTTCGTATTGATCACAACTGCCTGGCAGTGGTTCCAATGACTGGGAAAACCAGTCTACTGTTGGAAATTATACTGTGTGAATAAGTGCCGAGAGAATAAGTGGAAGCCCTATTGTTTTTGTCAGGCACATTTGTTTTAGTTGAAACACAGGAAATCTTTACTTTGAGAAGGTTTCTTCATTTGTGTGGTTTGAATATGGTAGGAATTATCTGAAAATTAAGTATAAAAAGTGAGGAAGAATAACATCTTATTGAAAGACATTCATGGGCTACTGAGGACTTGAGTGAAAGAGGTTTTATAGATGCTTTGGTAGATATTTGTATCCAAATTGAAGTGGTTTTCTGAATATAATTACAGGGTGATAAAACAGTTTGCGTCATACTACATACGCCAAAACATTCATGTCTAACCCATTAGAGAGCACTGAACTGTAGAGCCGTGATATGTATAACTAATTTGTGTGATCCTAGATACAGCAGTCTGCCACTGATTCCTCTGGGTTGTTTTGAGTGAAGCAGTGTAATCTATTACCACTCCTGCTTTGTCTTGTTTAACTTTAAATGCGTTAACTTTGTATCCAGTTTATAGTGCAAAAAAAAGGATTTTGGTTTTGGAAAATATTCAGATCAGGTTGGATCAAATTTTAACCTGTGATGTGAATGATCTTAAATAGAATTAACATCAAATTGATTGGAGTTAAATCAATTCAGTGGTACATAATAGGATCAATATAAGGGCAAGGTTGAACGGTTATTCATATTGGTTTGTGTATATGCATTCTGTGAAACATTCTGGTGTAAATAATGTGATTGGAAGTTTTGAGAAATTTAGAGAAGCATGTATGCATTCCAATGTTTACTATTAAGGACATAAATTGAGTTTGTGGTGAACAAGCCTTCATCAAATTGATAATCCCATTCAGAAGGCATTCTTCCGTTTCTGAAGTGTTTATTTTGTTTAAGAGTACATCCTATATAAGGAAGCCATCTTGTTTATTTGACTTTTGTTTTAACTTAATTTAAAACTACTTTTTATGATAACTGGATTAAATGAATATTGTGTAAAGTACTGGAACACTTAAGTTCAATGACCTATTTTTCGTTGAATAGTCTGACCAAGGTATTGTTAAGGTACATTATCTGTTGGTGAATTGTTAAGGTACATTATCTGTTGGTGAGGTCAAAATAGTTATTTCCCAGATTAAACGAGGGAGTTTCCAAACTGATTCAACGAAAAAGTGCTCAAAACTGATTATAACAGATAGAGACTCTGAACTGTGAAAAGAGGGAAATAATAAGTGACTGATTTGGGTGGATTCCAGTAGTGGACAAAAGGTGGAAGTTATTAACTGCAGAATGTCAGCAGGAACGAAAGTTGCACGACCCTCATACAGTCATGCATTTAGCGAAGAGAACAATAGGAATGTACATCGACCAAAATTAAAACGTTCGTTGAGTGCAAATGTGAGGTTAACCATTGAGGAGAAGAGGCGATTGGTAATATGTTATTACTCATATTAATTTATTAGATTCATATAAATTATGAGCCTCGCTCTGGCAAAATGGGACTAAATGCATATGAGAAAAATGCCTTTTGCGAACTGGACTGTGACTTTCCGCTTTTTTGGTATTTTTCGTTTAAAGGAATAAGTCTCTAATATAAGTTAAGATCCAGTTTAGGTGGAAAGTGTTGTCCCTGATAAGCCAGTCTGGACTGCACAGCTTATATTGGATGACACTTTATAAACATGCATTAAGCCCTGTTTTCTCAGAACGCTGCTCGAATCTTAACCATTAGATTGTATAGCCCTTTTGTCTCTCAAGTCTTTAACCCATTTAAGCCTTGTGGACTGTCTCATCCTTCTAAATTGGATCAATTTATTTCCAAAATAAGGGATGTCTAGCATATTGATAATATTTATATATTTAGAATATTTCTTATAAAAATTCCTTTAAGCAAACAGCACAGACCCTGATGAGACGCCGCATCATGCGGCGTCTCATCTGGCCATCTGGGTCTACGCTGTTTGCCAAGGCCTTTTTTCCAGACGCTAGGCATAAATGGGTTAAGATCAGTGAACATATACAAGCCAATACAAGTAGGGTAAGTACGCCACATGTTTTACCTGGGATAATTTTCATCAACCAGTTGCTGTATATTGCATCTGACAGCCACGTAGTTCATAATTGTATGGTATTCAGTTAATATCCAGAATGTTGTAAGTTCCATACAGTAAGACAAGAGTTCAGACAGTTTTGCATTTCTCATTTATAATGTAGGTACATGTATGCATTAATTACCATATATTCTCTGATAAAAGCTTGGAGGAGGGGGGCCTTACATTTTCCTGACTCAGTAGCTCATTATGCAAACAATATATTCCATTTTAACATAATTATGCATATTTTGCAATAATTGCTTTAGTTATTGAATGCATTATGATGGCGTGGTAATTTGACTTGTTAGCTCATTATTCAAATTTCACTCAAAGTTTTACCATATGCGTTCATTAGCATTAACTGTTTAAACAAATGAAAGCATTAAATTGGCATTGAATATTATGAACTGTTGGAGAAAATTGGGAAGGAGAGTCATTTATTAGGATAGGTGCATGTATTTGAGACTATAGAGTATAATGGCTTTAGCAGCATTAATGATCTTTTGTCTTTTAACCTCAATTGATATTTGGGCCGTGTCTGTGAAAAGGGGGTTTAATGCATGTACATTAAGTGTCGGCCAAGATTAGCCTGTGCAGTCGGCACAGGCTACTCAGGGATGACACTCCGCTTTTATGATTTTTTTTGTTTCAAGAAGGTCTCTTCTAAGCAAAAATCATGTATAGGCAAAAAGTGTTGTTACTGATTAGCCTGTGCAAACTGCACAGGCTAATCTGGGACGACACTTTACGCACATGCATTTATCCCCCTTTTCACAGAGCATGGCCCATTTGCTTTTTGACGATGCTGGAACAGCGTCGTCTAAGGTTTGATAACCAGTAAAAAAAATCTTCACAATGGGAACCTATGTAAAAGACCGAGCCAGTCCAATTGAGATAAGTCGATTTTTCAGTTACTTCCCTTGGCATTCACCACTGCGTAGGAGATTGCTCGTTGATTTTCATTGATAACATTCTCCTAGCAGAGTTGTCGTTCGTGTTGATAAAGGTAAATATTAATAGAACAGCATATCCTGGGGAAACAGATTCAATAACAGGGCTAGAATTTAACTTTTCTTTCTACTAGCAAAACATTGCGAGCAGCCTAAATACCAGCTCGCAAAATCAAAAACATTCTCGCAAATTTTGCTGGAAACATAAATAAAAGCAAGTTTGGACATTAGTTTAGTACTATTAAAACTAAATAAAATATGACATCAACCGCAAGTTTTGGTGTTATATATGAAGTTCTTTTTCCCACTTTTCCACTGTTTTCGTGGAAGAATTTAATTTCCGTTTTTTTTTTCTCTCAACTCAACGGTTAACTTTGCTTTATATTTCGTATTGTTATTTCAATCTGTGGGCAAAAAAACTAGTTATTTTTCGCTTCGACGACATGACTGTTCAGTTTTTTGTCTTTTATAGTGAACATGTGTGGATAATCGACTGTTTCATTATCTTTGTACCAATACCATCCGCATATATGTACTATAAGTATACCAGTCTACATACAAGGTGCGAGCTTCCGCATATGGGTATTCGGACGTTCTATTAAATGACCTGCGGTTAAGCATTCACAACGTCGAGCGTATTTAGCAATATAACTCTTTTTTTCCTCTATTTCTACACTCGCAAAAAAATTCTAGTGGCTTAAAACTTAACTCGCAATCGGTATTTTTCACTCGCATTTTGCGAGTGTGCGAGTGTTAATTTCGAGCCCTGAATAAGTGTATCAGAACGTTAATTTAAAATAAGTAATTTTACATCCATTTTATTTTTATGGACCAATGAAACAACTATATATTTTCTCTTTTTTGTTTAATATTTGTTCTCGATTTAGTAAATAAATTGCGAATAAAACATGTAATATTAACTTTTTACGTGATCACAAAATTAAAGAATGCGAACAATTTCGAACCTGCAAATTGTAAACGCTGCTTTGCTATGATATATAAAGATATAACAACATTTCTTTGCGTAATTGTCCGTCCCGCTAGCGCAGTGGTAAGGACGTTCGCTTTTTCACCTTTACGACACCGGTTTGATTCCCGCTCCCGGCGCAATGTTATATTTTGTCTGTTTTGTGGTCACCATTCCTGACAGTTGTTTTTTCCGGAAATCTCACCCCCCCCCCCCCCCCCCCCCCCCGCAGCATTTGACCATATAAAAAATTAAAAAGTATTTCAGTACAAAACAAATAGCTGGAAATTGCAGCTATCATTCAAAATTCGTCCCAACTGTCGTCAATCTAATCTTATTAGGTAGGAGTGCTGGACAAACTCCGGGTCCCAACATTATGCAGCCTCAGCGCGGAGGTAACTCATTACCTAGGAAAAAACACAAATACACAGACTGGGTGCAGCCTAGGCGCGTATAGACTCAAACAAGGCAGCAAACTCAAGTGCGGGCACAATCATTTAAAATTTACATATTGAATACAATATTCTTACAGAAATTACACAACCACCTAAGTGTACATACCACGTTTGATATTTCGTTCGATTGTTAGATTTCAGCATATACATGTATAAGGTCATTTCGCTATTAGTTAACTTATCCATATTTTCGTGGGCGAACTCGGATAGTCAAGTGCTCATACGATTGAGCTCACATGGTCCGGCTATGTGCTCATACCTACTTTCGAGAATCATCATGAAGGTATTGCCATACTTAATGAACAAGAATGTGACCCGCCTCCCAGTTTCGCTCAATGGGTCAAGTTACCCACGGGTACTACTTTCCCGTGCCCCTAAACTTTTTTTCGTACCAAAAATGTTTCGTACGCATTTGTTTTTCGTACCAAATTTTTTTTCGTACCCAAAATTTTCGTACCCAAATTTTTTATCGTACCCAAATGTTCGTATCAACATACACAATTGTGGTGATATAGATAGACTTAAATTGATGTCTTATATCCATCCTCTTAAAAAGCATCGTCACACCAGTACTGTCAGTACTTTGATTTCTGAGGCACTCATCATTATCAGGTTATCTGTTGAGGAGCAAGACAATCACAAAGATGTTAACAGTAACCCACAAATGTGTGATTGTTGAGTGTAGCACTGTTGTATCCACCTAGTCATTTCTATAACAATTTTAGAAGGTTTGCCCTAAAATAGTTGTAATGTACCAGTAAGTGGTGGGGAGAAGTTAGTTCACAGTGCTGGGTTGAATGAAGAAATTGAAGAGAAGGCAGGCAAAGGTAGGTACAGAAATAATTATGATTCATTTATCAATTTAGTTTGTTAGAATGATGGAACAAATTGTCTGTATTGCGTCATCTTAGGAAAGGCTCACACTGGGTTTGAAACTTTAAATTTTGGCTTTGGTTGCCATTCTTGTTCTTTCCAAACCTTTAAAACTTTGTTTATAGGAAACTTCTACATTTTTGGGGTTCCATCACAAATTTTGGAGTCATTGGCCAGTACGCAAGTGCGAATTTCCATGCCCATGCAACATTTAGGAGAAGCTCATTGCATATATTTGCGAGCTAACAGTAATATTGAGCATTAACCATTTAAAATTTCAATTATATGCATCTTTTGAAAAAGGAGGTCGCTGTGGTGTTATGGATAAGGTGTCTGCCTAGCAACCGGGTGGTCATGGGTTTAATCCCCACTGTGGGAGCGTTCTCTAGATTTTCCCCAAAGACACCACGTACTGGTTCTAGTCCCAGGAAACAGACTCAAGAATGTTTCAAATAAGCCTGAGGCTTTCGATGCAATTGAGCTAAAATCATAAGAGTTCTTTTGTTATCAATATATTTTGTGACAATTACGCTGATTGCTTGTATAAAGTATAAAATAAACCACTCACTGAAAGAGCACGGATGGCCGAGTGGTTTAAGTGCAAGGCTTTTACTCCAGGGGTCAGTGGTTTGAGCCCAGTTGAGGATTACTTTTTTTCTTGTTTTTTACTGGAGCTATTTAGCGCAATGTCGGGTAATTCCGACAGTCGTCTAATTTCGACACTTTTCACAGTATTTATCTGACCAGTCTTAAATCATCATCATCCCGTATGATTTCGTTGTAAAATGTGATGTAGTTGGTGTTGTGACGTCACCAAATAACATCTCTCTATCAAACGTCTCACTAATTGCATGTAAGTGAGTCATTTAAAATACGTACATTGTATTACTTAGAGAATTTTTATAGCGTTATGAGCTTCGCTAAGGGAGGTTACATAATTGTCAATTACGTCCCTTCAGGATTTCGCTGTTTTTCTAGTATTTGTACAAGTTCTAGTATAAAATTTGTTTCACTTGACCTGTATTTGTGTTTGAATAGTGCAAATCGTTTGTTAAACTATGATTTGTGGGGTGTCGAAATTATCCTCCGATTTTATACGATGGTGGGTAATTCCGACACTCCAAATGTTTTCAAGCATTCCCAGCGCATATGGAAAGATAGATTCGTTGAATAAAATTACTCTTTAAATAGTTGACGCAGCTTATTGAATATTATATTTAGCTCTCTCTATATCTTTTCAAGCAGATTGTATAAAATTAGAGCTATTTAAAGATTGTGAAGGTTATTGATTAATGAAAATGTATTTTTTTTACTTAATTATATCGTTAATTGGATCACCTGTGATCACCTCGGATGCTGCGCAACCACCGTAAACACCTGTCTGCAAGGGTCATTCACGCGTTTTAAATGTACATGTACAAAAGAAAATCATATACATGTGTACTACATGTAGATGTTATAAGTATGTGCACACGTATGCACTTAAATTTGTACAGTACATAACGTCGGAAACGTAAATAAAGCGTTTAGATGATCAATACTATTAACTCTTAATGGCAATGCCAAATATATCGCGAGATATTTCAACTTTAGTTGAAATTCACAACGAAACTTTTAATGGAAATCAAATGATCACAATGCTGTACCCGCTACGAAATTTGTATTTACAAATAAATACACCCACGCCAATTTTCGCGCGCTTTTTATCAGGACAAAGAAATTCATTTATTTTATCTAGAAGTTGCTAACCGAAAATAGCTGTACCCGGCGCGTGCAAACCGTGTAAGATGATTTTCGCATGTTGGAATACAACTGTATTGTTTAGGGGCTTACATGCAGTTCATCAAACCTTTAAATAGAATCATATGCCGAAATTCATTTGATACTTTCGAAAATTGCGAACGTTTATGTTTATGGCATTCTTGAGCACTCTTATCGTCTATATTTCCCTCAGATAATTTGCTTTAAAAACGGAAATCGGGCGTATATGGGATTATCGAGTAATGGATAATTAAAGAAGGGAGAAGTTGCATGTATTCGATAGATACAGTTGACACATATGTATCGGAGGCGTTTTATTGTCGCCAATATATTTTAAATACTTATCACATCCTTTCGACCAGCATGTACATTAAAATAGAATTTATTTATTCATTATCACTCTTAAATTAAAGGGATCAATTCAATACGTTTATGTTCAATTATATTTAGCGAACACGATGATCACCGCGGTAGATATTATGGGTCCGCGGTGATTCGCGGTGTTAGTCTATGGCAAACGGCCCCCGCGACATTTGATCTGAACACCTATCGCGGGGTTCATATTGGTAAGCTAACAGTGAGATGAACATTACGGCGAGTGGCGTTTGTTTAAGTACACGGTGTCTGTACTGTATATTGAGTCAAGTGGGAGCACAATACGAACTCTAAATGCAATTTATTTATAATTCTCTGATTTGCAAATTAACACTAGTTTAGTATAATCCTATTTATTAAAGCTCCACTGCATGGAAAGCCTACGACTTATTAAAACACTCTCTCCTGATCGCTAGGCGGACATCACATCCACTAAACCACCACAACCTTATTAACAATCGATTGGTCATTTTCGGCTCGGGTACTACTTACATATACCCCGGGTACGCTTAAGTATACTTATATGTACCACGGGTACGGTAAATATACTAAAATCTACCCGGGAATTTTTACGCTAAATCGGTCGTCGTCGGCTATTTTTTTTAGATTAATTATGTTCATATTTATGTCAATTTTCTGTTAAATTGCCTCTATATTATCGGAATCCATACTCAAAAAGCATGTTGATGCAGTTTATAAAAACAAATAACAGAAGTTTGTTTCGTAATAACGGTAATCGGTAGCGCGTTTTACGACATCTGATTTAGGGCGGGAATAAAACTCGGGTACAGTCTAATTTCGACCGGGTACGTTTTAGTATATTTACCGTACCCGGGGTACATGTAAGTATACTTCAATGTACCCGGGGTAAATGTTAGCAGTACCCGAGCCGACAATGAACAATCGAGCCTAATTAACACTAGACATTAAAGAGATCGTGAAATTCTATCAATTGAGACATACAATGTAAATAACTGATTAAAACAGTTGTTGAAAATTAATACAAAGACAAGTGTCGAAATTAGCCGCTGACTGTCGAAATTAGCCGCTTACTGTCGAAATTACACTCCGCCGCATTTAGTTAAATCGCTTGAAGTTTTGAATTATGCCGGCAACGATAATAACGTTCGTTAGCAAATATCAACAAGTCAAAACGGTGTTTTTCATTTAGTTTGGGCACTTGGAGGGTAATTTCGACACATCAGGACTAAATCAAATTTTACTCTTAAGGTGTCGAAATTACCCGACTTTGCTCTAGTTCCAATGTTTACAATTATCAAAATTAAACCATTTAATTACAAACTTCCATACATGCCAAAATCTGTGAAAATGTCCCTTTAATGTTGGTAAATAAAGATTCTACGAGACATATTGCATGACATTTCAAATGCATTTTTCTCAGTATAAAGGGACGTTGTCATCTTAGATGCTTTTTACATGTATGTATATTACTTCTAATTGCAAAAGCATAATTTCTATGAAAATGATTATATAATATGTAGGATGTTGATATGAAAGGATGTTAATTAAAAAAAAAGCTATAAAGGGACGTTGTCATATTAGATGCTTTTTACATGTATGTATATTACTTCTAATTGCAAAAGCATAATTTCTATAAAAATGATTATATAATATGTGGGATGTTGATATGAAAGGATGTTAATTAAAAAAAAGCTATAAAGAACATCTGTCACAAATTCAATAGTTGTGTTCACAAGCCTGGACTAAGACATGTATTTGGTTTCGATCAATTATAATCCTCCCTGGTTTAGGCATTGAGTGTGTAAACTGTTGTATAAGATACTTACTTGTCATATCAGGTACAATATTGTTGCTCTTTACTCACAAGAGGACAATTGAAGTCTGAAGGGTGTAAACATTAACTATTCATATCATGATAAATTAGTTATCTCTTTTCCTGCTCAGAAGCAAAGGTAAGATGTCTGTTTGCAACCAGCCAAAAACCAGAACAGCCTGCAAGTTTACTGAGCCTGCTCAGGTTTTATGCTGTTTTAATATCTCCTCGGTATCTTATAGGGTAAAAAATGAAGCCTTTAAAGCTTGAATAGGCTAGTATTCCATCTGCATCGGTATCCGCATCCGTATCGGCAAAATCATAATACAGACGCTATATTCCATTTATCCGCATACGTCAAATGTATCTTTATTTTTGTATATGGATAAAACTAAAGATTATAATTGAAATAAATAATTATGAATGACAAGCGTGAATTTAAGTAGATATAAGGTACAAATCATCGTTCTGTCTGTAAAAGAACACAAATAGTAAATACTTGAAACATCTTCTTTTAGTGCCTTGGCTATGCTTTTCCAAACATTCAAAGTTAAATCGGAGTCCCGATATGCAGAACTGCGTTGGTTACAAATGTATAATTACGGGTAATTTTTCACGAATTCGATAGTTTTTCAGTTGATTTTTGAGATGACAGCTACTCTCATCGTGCTTAACGCCGTCCGTATTTTGTCCGCATCAGCATTAGAATGCTCACTTCAGCGTTCTTTTGCGGACGCCTTTTGCGCGTGCGGATATACGGATGCGGATGAATGGAATTAGCACAGTGCATTTCAACTTGTTGCATTTTTTTGCGGATGCGGATACGGACAGATGGAATACCAGCCTTAAAAACTGTACAGACGACACTTTAAGCACATGCTTTAACCCTATCCTATTCAGAAGCAAAGAAAAAATGGCTATGTGAAAACAGCATAAAACCAGAACAGCCTGAGAGTAACTCACAATCTGTTCAGGTTTTATGTTGTTTTCTTCTCATCAGCTAAGGTTTGGAGATGATAGAAGCCTTACAAATTTAAATCTAGTAAGATAGGTTTTTAATTAAATGTAACTTTAAAAGCAACTTGAAATGCGTCAAAATACAATATCTAAGTTGTAATGGGTTCAACCCCATTTTCTCTGGCTGGGGCTTATAGACAGTTTCAGCTTATTTTGATTGGTTGTGATTAATTCTGTTTACAATGAGTCACACATTAGTATGACGCAATCAGTTGTGGGAAAGTTTAATGGGCCTGTTCTAAGAAGAAAAGGTTTTAAGTGGTTTTACATTGAAGGAAGTTTAAAACAAATATAAATAATAATAGTGAAACTGTGCAAAAAAATAACACGGTTTTAGAAATAAGGAAAAATGTATTCTCTAATGACATTTATGCATTAACTTCATAAATTGGTTTCTCATATTATTTTTGTATGCAATATGTTTGAACGAGTTATGACATACATGTACACCAACAAAAGCTGTTGCAAGGACGTCATACATGTGTTGATGGAATATTTAATATGTTTGCAATTGATGAAGCAAATCGGATTTTAAACAGATGAGAAGAAGATAATACTTATTGTTTGTGGTTATGAAAGAAATATTTTTGGAATGGAAAATAATTTGGAGCTATGTACTGTAAAGTGATTTAATAAAATGTGCTGTGTTAACACAAGAAAATACTTTGTGGTGACATATTATTAGAGTAGCAATGTTGTGAAAATATAATTTCAAGATTAAAAGGTTGATTTTGAATTCATGACTGTTTTGGCTAATATCATGGTTTACCTAAGTGGAATAGCAAGTCAAGGAGGACATCATTGCTGGGGAAACTCTGGTCATGTTCACAAGACGGTAGGTTCATTTACATCCATTAATCCTTTCCCCCCATAAGAAGCAAAGTGAAAATGGCTTTTGCAACCAGCCTAAAACCAGAACAACCTGCGAGTAACTAGCAGTCTTTTCAGGTTTTATGCTGTTAATCGCTGCTCATCAGTAACTAAGAGTTGGAAATGAAGCCTTTAAAACTTGAATCTAGTAACAAAGGTATTTAATTTAATGTAACTTTCTAAGGGACTACAAATGCTTTGAAATACGTATCTTAGTGGTAAAGGGTTAAATGGCTACCAGGAGGTCCCGGGTTTGATCCTCACCTTGGGAACTTCCTTGAGATTTACTCCAAAGACACTAAAGTACTGGTTCTACCTAGAAAAAGACTTGAGAGTGTATACGAGTCCGAGGCTTGCAATGTCACTGTACTAAAATAAGAAGGTCGTTACTAATCACTGTCAAATTAATTTGCAATGATTATCTATAAAAGCGGAAAGTGTGGTCCCTGATTAGCCTATGCAAACTGCAATCTGGGATAACACATTAACCACATGCATTAAGCCTGGTTTTTCCAGAGCAAGGCTCTGTTAAATGAGTTTGGAGGGGTTGGGGAGATCAAAATGTTGGTATTATTGATGTAGCATTTGGCTGACCTTTTCATTCAAGCAGTTTTGACATTAAATTTCATGAGGTTTGAATTTGTAAGGGATGATTCTGTTTTCATTGGAATCTTTGACATTCTGACTGAAATCTGTGCAAATATTTAAATGTTTTTTACCTTAGTGTTTTTAAATACCATAAATTCTACAAAGGTCAGTTAAACATTTGTTGAAATATGTGCACATATTTACCAATACATGTAAATGTATTACCATATTCCTTGGTTTGTTGATGAGACTAATTGTAGAAAATATTAGCTTCTAAGTTTATGTAAGAAAAATTCAATGTTCTTTAATTTTGAATAACAAAAGGAACAGCTTTATTTAATTCTGGTACTCTGAAATACTATATATTTCTTATACATGTGAGTAACCTTTTTGTACGAAAACCCATATCAAACGCAAGTTTTCAGACACATTATTTTCGGACACACTCTTAAAATTTTAGCTCAAATTATTTTTGGTGACTTGGTTTTTGGTCAACCAGATTTTCCCTATTGTTAATGACTCTAAATTGTCTGACAGTTGTATTCAATCCGAATCCTCGCTGGGTATTAGCTGCCTTTACCCAGGGACTTGACATTAATAAAACCTCTCTGATGAATACAAGAAATAAGTGGACCGTTACGTTTGCTTTATTTAGGTAATTAGGCATGTGTCCTCAATATAGGTAATGATTTCATCTGATTGTGTTAGTTTAGTTTAGTTATAACCTATTTATTTCCACTTTACTTACCACTTATTTGAAACGCTCTCTAGTTTGTTTCCCGGGACTTGAGCCAGTACTTGGTGTTTATGTTGGAGATCGTAAGAAGGCTCTCAAAGTGGGGATTGAACCCGTAACCTTGTGGTTGCTACGCCACGGCAACCATGATAGGGATTGTGTTAAGCAGTTTGTTTTTGTTTTAACTCAATGGTTCCTTAGCTACAGTATATTTATGTGAATCATTGTACTCTGCTGCAGAAATTGAGCATTGGAGTATTTGTCTGTAACAAAAAACGATCAAGAAACATTAACCCTTTGCATGCTGGGAAATTTGTCGTCTGCTTAAATGTCGTCTGCAGAATTTCTAAAATTAGCATTTTCTTCGATTTTTTTTCAAAGAATAATATCAGAGTAGCAAACAGTTTGGATCCAGATGAGACGCCACGTTCTGTGGCGTCTCATCTGGATCCAAACTGTTTGCAAAGGCCTTCAAAATTCGGTTCCCGCACTGAAAGAGTTAAATTGGGTTCAAAAGTTGTTTACCAGATTTTCACCAATAAATTTACTTTGGATTCATTCAATATGATCTTGGTGTACTTTTACACCAGATCCTTTTAAGTGCATTGAAGGAGGCAGCTCATACAGTTCAGAATGATGCAATATTGCCTACATGTGTATTAAATTACTCACAGCTCACCTGTCCTCTCCCCTGTCTAGTTCTAAATTAATGGAATCACATGATTGTGTTGCCACAGTTGTTATCATTTTCTAATCCAAGTCCAAGTCCATCAATGACCAGGATCATGCAATGTTTCATCATCACCTGTAAGTGAAGAAATAAATGTGTTGTATAAATAGCAAAGTACTTGTTGCTCTTGTGATTATGATATCATGAAATTCATTCAAATCCAAATAGGACTGGCCATGAACCTTGCAACAATAACAACTCATGATCATGATTTTATGGTCCTAGATTTTGTCATGCCTCTACTTGATAACAAATACTGTCATTAAGGTGTACTTGTGATTGCAACAGTACTGAAAAATGTACTGGCTTATTTTTAAAGGTTCACCTGTAGATGTTATTCCATCAATTAAAAAGAAATCAATTATATACCAGTAATAGTGACCATACATAATCTCTACATGTTTGCTGATCGGAATGTTTATAGCTCACATAGACTTAGAAGGAAAGTAAACAAACTTAATTTCATTGTTGGCATGTCCTTGAAAAGTTACCTATGTGGTATTAGAAAAATAGACGACATTCCTTTAATATTGATCTGTGAAACATGAGGAATGGCGTTTATTGCTTGAACAAAGTTCAAGCTGACATATGCCTATATATAGATTTTCAGTTTTCATAATCAAAAATAGTGTAAAAATGCATTTTTGCATGCAATACTGGTTGTGATTTATATACCATATGTTTAATTTGGTTCTTGATTTATTTGTAATATTTTTATGAGTATATTTTTATGAAATTTTTACAATTAAAATGTTAAATTGTATTGGCTAATAGCCAAATTGTAACAGCTCATTCCTGAATATTTTTAGCATGTGATCATACTTCCTATTTCATTTTATATTTTCATTTAAAAGTTCATTTTCAGGATGAAAATGTATTATTAAGTTTATACAAATTTATGGAGTTTACAGTAAATAAGATAGATTGGTGATGGTTGTGGAAAGTTGTATTCCTTATAATGTTAGTCTGTTTGTTGTTATATTTCTTATTGAAAATAATGTATGTGTACATTTTTGAGAATGGGAAAAAGGCGAAGGTACACAAATGCCGTTAGCATTGGGGATAATATAGAGGTGTGTTGTTTAAATAAGGCAATTCATAATGATAGCTTATGATGTGATTGTCATTTTTAACCTTAATTGTTTTTCAACTGAAAAATCAAAAAGTAATATTTCAGATTGATTACCAATGTTTATGGCAAAGCATTTTCACAAAAACAATCTCATGTTTTCATGGCTGTTTTCATAACACTGACTTGACCATAAAAAAAAAAATAGTTCACACTTTTAACAGCAGAGAATAATGACTTCGACTTTCAAGGCTTTGAAGTTTAAATCTTTAAGTCATTGGGCATTTCATTTAAATATGACCCTACCCTTTCCTGACTGAGAAATTTCAAAAAAGGATGACCTTGATCTTTGCAGATTGACAATGTTTCAAGCTTAAAACAGCACTGCAGTTGTCATAACATTGACCTTGACCTCTGCAGATAAAATGTTTCAAGCAGTCAACATCAGACCAGCAATAATAAAAATGACCTGACCTTTCCAGAGCAAGAATTAGTAAACCCTTTGACAGCAGTGCAGTAATTGTGACGTTGACCTTTACCTTTTTAGACAGGCAATATTTTCAAGTTTTTAAAAGCCTACCAGTAATTATAAAAATAACCTTGACCTTCATATGTCAAGGATGTTTAAAAGCAATTAACAGCAGAGCATTTATCGTTACGATGACCAAAAATATGACCTTTTCAGTTGAAGAATGTTTCAAGGCATTAACAGCAGAGCAGTTATCATGATGATGACCTTGTCCTTTTGCAGATTGAGAACATTGTGCAGCCATTCATTCTACGGGATGAAGACTACAAGAAGCTCATGGACGTCATGTTGGAAAACTTCACACGCGGGCTGCGCAAGGACACGAACCCGACCGCTAAGGTCAAGATGTTCCAGACCTATGTCAAGTCGGTGCCTGATGGAACCGGTATTTGTTGTTGTTGTAGTTGTTTATGGTATATGAGCCTCTTTATTGGAAAACTTGGTCTAATGCATGTTACGTAAAGTGTCATCCAAAATTTGTAGTCTTCAAAGGCTAATCTCGAATGTCACTGTTTGCTTTCATGGATTTTTGTTAGAAAATAATTCCTATACACCAAAAAATCCATTAAAGGGGAAAGTCTCGTCTCTGAAAAGCCTCCTTATACAGCATGGGCTAATTTGGGATAACACTTTACACACATGTATTAAACCCATTTTTCCCGTAAGTCATTCCATTTTGTTTTCATATTTTCTGCAGCTACCGTCAATCTTTCCCCACAACACTTTGGCATGTAATACTGACTGAGTGTTATTAAAGAATGTTGTTGTTTGTGTTAGTGTTTTCTATTCAAAAATCAGATTTTCTAAAACACAGGTATTTTGGTGTTTAATCAACTCATTTTATTAACCAGGTTTTCCGAAGGAAAAAACTGGTTATTAGATTGGCGAATGCGGGCGGGCTGGCTGGCTGGCGGGCTGGCTGGCTGGCGGGCTGGCGGAACAAGCTTGTCCGGGCCATAACTATGTCGTTCATTGTCAGATTTTAAAATCATTTGGCACATTTGTTCACCATCATTGGACGGTGTGTCGCGCGAAATAATTACGTCGATATCACCAAGGTCAAGGTCACACTTTGAGTTCAAAGGTCAAAAATGGCCATAAATTACCTTGTCCGAGCCATAACTATGTCGTTCATTGTCATATTTTAAAATCATTTGGCACATTTGTTCACCATCATTGGACGGTGTGTCGCGCGAAATAATTACGTCGATATCTCCAAGGTCAAGGTCACACTTTGAGTTCAAAGGTCAAAAATGGCCATAAATGTCCCTTGAGATATAACCTTCATATTTGGTATGCATGTGTATATGGACAAGGCCTTTCCATACGCACAACAATTTTGACCCCTGTGACCTTGACCTTGAAGTAGGGGTCTGCGTTTAGGTTTCAAAATCTGCGTTTAGGTTTCGAAAAATGCTCTTAACTTCTATGTCCCTTGAGATATAACCTTCATATTTGGTATGCATGTGTATATGGACAACGCCTTTCCATACGCACACAAATTTTGACCGTCCGTCCGTCCGTGTGTCCGTCCGAAAACTTTAACGTTGCTCATAACTTTTGCAATATTGAAGATAGCAACTTGATATTTGCCATGCATGTGTATCTTATGAAGCTGCACATCTTTAGTGGTGAAAGGTCAAGGTCATCCTTCATGGTCAAAGGTCAAAAAAATAATTCATGTGCATATCTCCAATGTCAAGGTCGCCACGACTAAAAATAGATTTATTTTAAAACAAACTTACAAAGGGGGTTAATTTTCTTTGTTCATTTCAAAAGTTCAGTTTGAGTTGTCTCCCTTTTTCAGATTTTTTTTCACAATGAAAACCTGGTTTTGTGACAATTTTGTCCCTTGTGTTTAACCTGAAGCACTTAAAATAACTAGACGACCAAATACCATTCAAGCATTTTAAAAGGGCTTGAATTATTATAAACAATTCTTCCCAATTGACTGCTTAATATTCCTTATTGAAGGTAAAACTGTTTACTTTTTATTTTTTTGTAAATCCCAACTTTCAATTCATCTTAAGCATTCAAGTCGATGAACCCAAGCAAGTTTGACGTTTAAAACACTTTTATTTGTGATTCTTTAATATGTAAACCCCCCCCCCCAAAAAAAAAATACACTATTTTTTCTTATTAGGTCACAACAATCGCCAAATAGGCAGATAAACTACAATTGGTAATTTATATCAACTATTATTGCAACTATTTCAACTTAAAGAAATCTAAATGACTCCTTCAGAATGCGGTGATTTCCTAGCGCTGGACCTCGGAGGCACAAACTTCCGCGTGCTGTTGATCTCCCTGGATGGACAGGAAGTTAAGATGGAGAGCAAGATCTACCTGATACCCCAGAATATCATGCTGGGATCTGGCACACAGGTGAGTTCATGTAACAGAATATCATGCTGGGATCTGGAACACAGGTGAGTTCATGTAACAGAATATCATGCTGGGATCCGGAACACAGATGAGTTCATGTAACAGAATATCGTGCTGGGATCTGGAACACAGGTGAGTTCATGTAACAGAATGTCATGCTGAGATCTGGATCTCAGGTGAGTTCATGTAACATAATATCATGCTGGGATCCAGAACACAGGTGAGTTCATGTAACAGAATATCATGCTGGGATCCAGAACACAGGTGAGTTCATGTAACAGAATATCATGCTGGGATCCGGCACACAGGTGAGTTCATGTAACAGAATATCATGCTGGGATCCAGAACACAAGTGATTTCATGTAACAGAATATCATGCTGGGATCCGGTACACAGGTGAGTTCATGTAGCAGAATATTGTGCTGAGATCCGGAACAAAGGCGAGTTCATGTAACAGAATATCATGCTGAGATCCGGAATACAGGTGAGTTCATGTAACAGAATATTGTGCTGGGATCCGGAACACAGGTTAGGTCATGTACCAGAATATCATGCTGGGATCTGGAACACAGGTGAGTTCATGTAACAGAATATCATGCTGGGATCTGGATCCCAGGTGAGTTCATGTAACAGAATATCATGCTGCGATCCAGAACACAGATGAGTTCATGTAACAATATCATGCTGGGATCCAGAACACAGGTGAGTTTATGTAACAGAATATCATGCTGGGATCCGAAACACAGGTGGGTTCATGTAACAGAATATCATGCTGGGATCCAGAACACAGGTGAGTTCATGTATTTTGTTTCAAATGAGCCTTAGTTTGGAAAATCAGGGCTGAATACATTTGTGTAAAGTGTCTTCCAAGACTTAAATGTGCACTCTGCCTTCTTGCATTCAAATGCTTTGGATACGTAAATATCGCTGTAATGAATATATTTTATTATATTCTTGACTTCTCATAATAGAAACTTTGGATTTCTTGCAGATAACTTGACCTGAAATTTACTTTAATGAATATTACTTTTTAGAGCTTTTGAATAACTAGCCCCGTCTCCCCTTCCAAAAATGCGGGAGCACGAGGCCATTAACCATATAAGGGGGCAGTCTACGGTTTTTCTTGAAAATCCCAAGGCTGACAACCACTGGTCTGCAAAACACCCTCAAAACAAGGCCTTCAGTCCCAACCTGAAAATAGATTCAGACAATATTCAGTGCAGCCCATCAACAGCTTGCAAATAAAGCACAAAACAATGCAGAAAAAGCACTTTAAACTGGTATCTGATGTAAAACAGACCTTTTCGGAGGTCTCGGAACTTGCCCCTAAAAACCCCATTTTCAGATAAACCCGGCAATCACATTTATCTTTCTGGGTAAGAATACGCACACAGTGGACAACATGCATTGCATTATCACAGCAAAAGCTTTCAAATTGAGCCAAACAAAATGGGTCATTACCATTGAACTTTTTTGCACTGCTAACTTATTTAAACCCACCGTTGAAATCTGTCAAATGCCGGCTGCTTTAAGCAGGAAGTACATTTGTTTACATCTCACTGAGCATGTTGTTGTTGTTGACTAAAATTCAGTTAATTTAGTTTCGAATTACTGAAAACATGTGAAATTAGTAGAATATTGACCATTTGTACTTACATTTAAGCTCCTGGAGTCAAAAAACAATTTTGTTTAGGTCATACACCTTATGTTCAGGAAATTGACCGGGGGCCAATGTGCAAATAGGGCTACAAAACTGTAGACTGCCTCCTTAATAATGTAGTGTTTTCATATTCAAGTGGCTGGTAAATTGCCATCTTCTGATCCAAGGGCCTCGCCTTCAATGATACTTAATTGCAATTACATTGCATCAGACACTTAGCCTTCTGAGCTCTCCATTTATTCACAGAATACTACAAATTTAATGACAAATCCTAGTTCCTAGAAAATGAGTTTTAAGATGTCCTAATGTAAAATGCACTTTTACATTGATGATGTAATTGAACATTATGACATAACATTCATAAGTTTATTTTGAACTTTTGATTAATTTATTTTCTCCTTAATATTATCTCATTTTCTTTCCATTTGAAAAATCTCTATAACGTACCATAGTTATTGTCTGATTGTGAATGGGTAGTTAGAATTTTTACTTTTTCTTTGATGTAAATGAGGTACACCAATGAAGAAAAGCACAGTTGCTGGAGTAGTTAGTGTATTATTTAAGATTTAATATTTAAGACAACCTGTACGCACATGGTGTGACAAGCAAAAAAGTCATAAGGCAAATAAAGCCATTAATCCTTTCCCACTCAGAAGCAAAGTGAAAATGGCTATGTGCAAACAACATAAAACTTTCATTATGTTTTCTGCTCATCGATATCTAAGGGTTAGAAATGAAGACTTAAAAACTTAAATCTAGTAGGAAAGGTCTTCAATTTAATTTAACTTTCTTAGGGACTACAAATTCGTAAAAAATGTATCTAAGTAGTAATAGGTTAATTACCTTGATTTCATTAGTGTTTCCCTTTCCTCTCTTACAGCTGTTTGACCACATCGCTGAGTGCATCTTCAAGTTCATGAAGGACCACAACCTCATGGAGAAGGTGTTGCCCCTGGGGTTCACATTCAGCTTCCCCTGCAAACAGGTTGGCCTTGACAAGGCCATCCTTACGACCTGGACGAAGGGGTTTAACTGCGCGGGCGTTGAAGGAAATGATATCGTACAGCTTTTGCATGATGCCATTGAGAGACGTGGGGTGAGTGTTAGGCCTTGGTTGTAAATTATATACACAGAAAAATAGTGAAAAGTTTAATTGTTTAAACCTTTTATATTTTAGAATGTTAAGCTGTATTGATAAACTAATTAAGCCATAGTAATAAGCACTAATTATCAGGACTCAAGACATCATTTGGTGAAAAGGCACAATTTGCTTAACGTCCATTAAAAAATCAAGAAAAAGTAAATTGGTTTGTTAGTGGAAAATATTGCAGGATGTTTTTTACACACCATAATGTATTTTTTGACAACATGAGATTTTATTATAATATTATATTATTATCTTACACAGATCTTATCTTACAAGGAATGCTCAGGCTAATCACCGACAACACGTTCCACAGTAAATGATTTTTTTGTGTATAGGCAGTCTCTTTTAAACAAAATTCATTTAAAGGCAGAAAGTTGTGACATTATGCACATGCATTAAGCCCAGTGTTTGCAGAACGAGTCTTTTAAGAAAAGCCACATCATCATTGTTGTTGTTGTTTTTGAGCCCCATCCACATCGTTGTTGTTGTTGGCCCCATCCTCATCATTGTTGTTGTTTTTGAGCCTCATCCTCATCATCATTGTTGTTGTTGCAGGACATCAAGGTCAACTGCATGGCTGTGATCAATGACACGGTGGGGGCTCTCATGTCCTGCGCACACAGTGACAACCACTGTGCTATAGGACTCATCCTTGGTGAGTACCGAAGAAAACGGTGTGTATAGCATTCATTGTTTTGTGAATGCCAAAATGAAAAAAGAAAAGCAAGAAAAGCCAGAAAATGTGCCAATCAGACCAATAATGTTCACCATTTTGCTATTGCACAATCCAATTATCCGTAATGGGAAAGCTTGATTTTGTATTAAAAAATGAAGATTTTTGTGACAAGGAGAATAGGTCACATAGCACTATATTTTTTGACAATTTTTTAACACTTCAAGAATATGGAGGCCCTAGATTTGAGAATCTACCTCTAAATAAACTTAATATTCACTTAAAACTATTTATTTTTTAAATAAAGTACATTTAAAACCTGTATATATTCAAAAGCAGACAGCATTTTTATTGGTTAATGGTTATCAGCCTTTTCTTTAGTCTTAAAATGAGTTTGTGAATACCAGTCGAATTCTGTCGACATTTTTGTCCTCTTTTTGATTAGGTTCCAACTGCATGTATTACAAGTGGAATACTGACAATATAGTCTTATGGGATGTGATTTAAAAACAGGCAGGTCTTATTATTTTCAGTTAACATGAGTTTGTATTTTGTGTCTTGCAGTGTTCATGCTTAATAAGCCATATTCAAAATTGTTCCACATCTGTGATCCAAATCTGTCAATCCAATTGTAGGTGGTTGTATTTTAAGTTGTTTATTGCCATTCATAGTTTTAGTTTGGCACTCTGTATTTTTATGTATTCAAATGAATCCCAGGCAGTCAATGTACAAAGGTTGCTTAGACCTTTTGTCGTCTCTTTCATTGAACAACACATGTGCGGCGTAAATGTGACTGTGTAGGTCATAATAATAATTACGATGTGAATATGCCACAAAGAAAATAGGCAGAAATTGCTGTATATGAACTCAGTGGGTTTTTTGGCATGACTCCTATGTATTTAAAATCTACATTGTGAAAGATATTGATTTGGTTGAGTGCCAATATTTACATTCAAATCCAGCTTTAAATACATGTAATGGAATTAATTATACAAATTTTTTATAAGGTAATTGGTGAGCTGGTACTGCGTAATAATACAGAGAATAATTGGCCCGATGCCATCATGTATTATAGCTTATTAAATCATTTGTATATTTACTGCTATGTGTGTCACTGTGTCATACTGATGCAATCTACCAAAAATGTATTTAACAAAATGAATTTTCTGCAAAGCCTAAAATATAAATAAAATACTATATTTTTGTTAAGACAATTTCTGTATTTTGGATGCAAGTAGAATTTTTCACTGAAACTGTGTTACATGTAATTTTAAATATAAATATATATTTCAAATTTACAAAATAAATAAAATTGGTAAAAAAAACAAATAGTATATATCTATGATAAATATCCATATATCACCCACTGTGTAAAAATGCCCTTTTCAAACTATAACAATACTCATTAGCAAAGAAAAGTAAAAAATGAATAAATATTTCTCTTATGAAGGAATACTTTTTTATTGCAGGAACGGGTACAAATGCCTGCTACATTGAGAGACTGGAGAACGTGGAACTGTGGGACGGGGACTGGGAGGAACCCCAGCAGGTGATAATATACATGATACAGTCATATACCCCTTTACAACCTAGAGACGAATTTTTCCATCATTTTGGGAATGGGGCCGGGTCCCTTTGGATTGGGAAAAATTGTGGCTTTTTGACAAAAATTGGAAATTAGTGTTGTTCTTTTCTTTGCTTATAAATGTTACAAAAATGAGAATTTAAGTATTTTAAATATTAAATTCAATAATAATAAAGAGGAACATGTAGAGCTGGATGGTATATAAACTAAATGTTGATCAAATAAAAAAATCTTTTTTTGGAAACTTTCATTTGGGAATGTTTAGGGAAATATTTTGGGAAAAATATATACTTTTTTCAATTTGGAATGGGGCCAGATACCGGCCTTGATTTTGAACAACAACAAAAAAACAACACAGTACACTTTTAGAAAGTTACATTTAATTGAAGACTCTTCTTACTAGATTCAAGTTTTTAAGGCTTTATTTTCAACATTAAAATACTGATGAGCAGCAAACAGCATAAAACCTGAACAGACTGTGGGTTTCTCGCAGGCTGCTCTGGTTTTATGCTGTTTGCACATACATATGAACCTCGCTCTGCAAAAAGGGGGTTTAATGCATGGGCATAAAGTGTTGTCCCAGATTAGCCTGTGTAATCCACACAGGCTTATCAGGGACGACATTTTCCACCTAAACTTAATTTTTGTCTGCCTATTGTTTCTAATCCAAAAGGCAAAAGCTGTAAAATATCAAGCAAACAAAAATCAGTGTTTCTATGTGTGCAGGTGATCATCAACACGGAGTGGGGAGCCCTTGGAGACGACGGTGCCCTGGACTTCATCATGACCGAATACGACAGAAAGGTGGACAGGCACTCCATAAACCCCGGCAAACAAGTGTAGGTGTAGCTTGGAAATTACATGTTATGGGGTTAATTTTGCACAGCTTTGTAGAGAAATAGGTTTTCTTAATTCCTTTTTCATGTAAAGGTCTTATATTATTTTAAAAATGGTTCTCCGACTGTACTTCGTGTAAGAATGTGATGTGAAAACATATCACTTTACTCTTTTATGATATGTTTTGTTTACAGAAAGTCTCTTCTTAGCAAAAATCCAGTTTAGGCGGAAAGTGTCGTCCCTAATAAGCCTGTGCGGACTGCACAGGCTAATCTGGGATGACACTTTACACATATGCATTTAATCCCCTTTTCACAGAGCTCAAATTAACATTTACAACAGTTACATTTTCTACCTACTAATTGCAGATATGAGAAGATGATATCTGGCATGTACATGGGTGAGATTGTGCGACTGGTCCTCGTCAAGTTGTGTAAGCACGGTCTCATCTTTCACGGACGAGGGTCGGAGGAGCTGAAAACCATGGGACGATTCTACACGAAATACGTGTCAGAAATTGAGAGGTGAGTTGAAAACAATGGGACGATTCTACACGAATTACGTGTCAGAAATTGAGAGGTGAGTTGAAAACAATGGGACGATTCTACACGAAATACGTGTCAGAAATTGAGAGGTGAGTTGAAAACCATGGGACCATTCTACACGAAATACGTGTCAGAAATTGAGAGGTGAGTTGAAAACCATGGGACGATTCTACACGAAATACGTGTCAGAAATTGAGAGGTGAGTTGAAAACCATGGGACCATTCTACACGAAATACGTGTCAGAAATTGAGAGGTGAGTTGAAAACAATGGGACGATTCTACACGAAATACGTGTCAGAAATTGAGAGGTGAGTTGAAAACCATGGGACGTTTCTATACCAAATACGTGTCTAAAAATTAAGAGGGGAGCTTTTGTGACAAAATATGGGTCTGATTTGAGAAGCGAGCTTTTGTGCTGACATTAGCATGTGATTGGCTACTCACTAGTAAAAATAATATGTTTTGTGTTGTGTGAATATATAAAATGGAATGTCATTATGACATGGGCTGCCAATATTGACCTGCATTTTGGCATGTGACAAAGGAGTGAAAATTATTTCTAATAAATACACATAATATAAACATACATCAGTGGGATAAATCCATAGATCATGCACTGTGTTAAAATACTCTAACAAAACATTAAAAAATACTCAGTAGCAAAAAAAGTAAAAAGATTTGTTTGTTTTTGATGTAATAATTCAAAATGCCATTGCTGGAAAAGATACAATATTTTCATGAACACTATAGATTGTATCCTGTATAGATAATGATCATATATTATCACATTGAAAACATGCATATAATCCTCTAGACATCATTTTAATTGTCTGAAAGTCCATTTATTAAGACATCAACAACTAAACAAGCGTTAAGACGAGTTGGAAACACTCTAGTCTATATATTATTGAAATTGTCTCCAAGGCCTGTCTATTGTTTTTGTAGTGACCCTGATGAACATTTCAAAAACACTTAACAAGTGTTTAAGGAAATATAAACAACACTATATATTGTTTAAATTGTCTAAAAGTACTGTCGCTTTTTTAGTGACGTTGATGAACATTTCAAGAACACAAAACAAGTATTTGAGGAGTTGGACATCAAGAAGTATAATGACGAGGACTGCCGTATTGTGCAACACGTTTGCTGTCTCATCTCCACGAGAGCTGCCTACCTTGCATCTGCCGGTGAGTTAGCAGCAGGGATTTTATGGTCAAATTTGGGGCCAAAAGTTGGCACCGTTCCCAATTGACTAACTTAAATTCTCAATCGAAGGTTTTTGAAACAATGTATTTGTTTTGTTATAAAACACTCACTTTTATCGAGGTGTATGTTATGACTCTTAATAAGCATAATATGGAAAACACTTATTCTCAATTATACACCTTTTGTTACAAAACAAACAACACCAATTTACTCAAAATGCTAAGATTTTTCCAAAGTACAAAGGGCCTGGGACCCCTTTCCAAAATAATCAAAAAAACGCTGGTTAAATGTTTGTTCAAGTCTTTAGTACAAGGTAATACATAAATAATTCTTAATCAATTATTATATGTGAGGAAGACTCATAAATAATTCTTTATCAATTATTATATGTGAAGAAGATTCATTTCATGCCTGGCTGATCTTTTTCAGGCATTGCTTGTCTTTTGAACAAGATGGGTCGAGAGGACGTGGCAGTGGCAGTTGATGGGTCGCTGTACCGCTTCCACCCACATTTCCACGACTTGATGATGGAGAAAACTGAGCATCTCGTCAACCCAGGCATCAAGGTTAGCTGTCTTTTGTCATCTGATCTATTTTATTTGGTCATACTTGGGGCCGAAATTTGGTCCCCATTACCATTATCAAAAAGTGTTTTTTTCCAGAATGACTGGTTAATAGTTCCAATTGAACTTAAAAAAAATAAATATCTAAATTCAATCTCTTTATCCAGCTGTATTAGTTGAAATCAAATTAGTACAATATTGAAAACTATTTACTTCTTAATTTTCAAGTGTATGTTTGCCAAAATAAAAATAAAAAACAATGTCTTAATTAAAGTATAAACAACTAGAATTTTCCCCAGTGAAGGGGCTTGTCTGTGTACCATGAATGGTGAAAAAAATACACTGCAAAACATGGTTTTCATTCATGTAAAATTGTGCATTGATCTGTAAATCTGAGCTTTTCTTTATACACTGTCGCCGGTGTATAAAAGTACAATTATTGCAAAAATCTGGACACTAGCTTCACAAAGATTTTATTTTTATTTCTTACTTAGTATTTGGCTTTTGACACAACATGGTAAATAAAAGAGTTTTGAATTAATTTGCTTGTGTTTGGTTTCAGTTCCGTCTTATGCTGTCTCACGATGGCAGTGGAAAGGGAGCCGCCTTGGTTGCCGCGGTTGCACACAGGGTTGAAGAAGAAAAGAAAAAACAACAACAACCACTGGCCCGCGGTGTGAAGGATCTAAACTTAAACTCATAAAATTGTTAGACTTTGGGATTTTGACTTAAATTCCTTGAAGCCAGGAAACTCTTAAGATCTTTTATGTATACCCATCAACTCGGAGCATAAATGAAATTTGTGGATCTTAACATAAATTTATTGAAAATGCTAGACTTAAAGATTGAAACTTGTACAGAAATTGAAAGTATGGAGCCTTTAGATCATACTGTAAACTCTTTGATAGACACAAAACTTGGGAGATCCCAATGTAAATCATTGTAAATCTGAAACCTGGACACCATAAGACTAATTGGGAGATCGTATCTTTGATTTGACAATAAGTTATATGCATAGAAAATGGGAACTTAAATGGAACATTGTCGAATATTATCATAGATTTTGATCTGATGCTGTTTACATGTTCACATAAACTTTTTGATTTGGGATTAAATTTGGGATCCATGATGGGTGTTATGTATGTTTGTCTGCACACATTGCAGTGCATGAAATAATTAGGTGTGGCTTATTCCTTATGCTTGATTGTCAGTTTAACACATCCTTAGTTTGTCATCAGGTGGAAGTTACAGGTCTGCGTGGCGTAGTGGATATGGTGTCAGTCTTGTGACTGCGAGGTCACGGGTTTGATCCCACTGTTAGAGCAGTCTTAAGATCTCCCACAAAGACACCCAAGTACTGGTTCTAGTCCAGAAATTGTCTCGAGAGCTATTCAATAAGTCCAAGGATTTCTATGGAAACGTGTTAACATTAATGTTTAAACTTTAACTTTTTGGAAGTTGTTGTCTCTTCATTCCTTTCTGAAACAGAAAAGGTTCAGTTTTGATAAACAGTAATTTGTTCAGCTCAAAAAATGAAATGAATGCGTACCGTCCTAAATATTTTGAAATGTTTAAAATGCATACAGTTTGGGGGGTTTAGATTCTAAGCTGTTTCAGAGTATTTAAAAGGCATGCAGTTTTTATGGGAAAGAGTCTAACCAGTTTTGGAATTCTTAAAATCCAAGCTGTTTTGGTGGACAATTAGCAAAGCTGTTATATAAAAGTTTTGTCGGAATGTACATTTACATGTAATATACTGTGGCGAGCTTGCCTAATAAAATAGCATTTCACAAAAAGTCATCAAGATTTGAAGAATGGTTCAAATATGGTATTATTGTTAATAAATCTCTTGTTGTGTTATTGTTGACCTCATAAAATATGTGATAGAAATAAATATCATTTTAAAAGACTCCATTATAGTTTTTGTCAGCTTTCAACGCTTGGCTGTTACTTGGCTTACATGTACCTACAGACATTTACCTACTGAACATAAAAGCAATGTGTTACCACCAAAAACATTCACAATACCGACTGGGCTAATCAAGCAAAAGAAGCGATGGAAAGCACAGATCTGAAATCAATAGCTAAAGCTGTTAAGGCCTTGTCTGCACGATTGATTTAAGCAAGCCTACTTTTGTTGTATCATGAATGCCTTTTTATTTATTGACCATATATTTGACGTTCTTCACTGTTGAATTGCATGTGGCTAAGCAGACTTTCTTTGGAATATTTCTTTAGCATGCTTTTAAGAGTTCTAAGCTGGTCTTTAGCATTTTATCGAAAAAAAATGTCCGAACATTTCCGTATCATACTTTTGAAGATTACTTATTAACATTTGTTTACAGACTATTCTGTAACAATCCTGCAACATACAGGCTTGGAGATTTGTAACCTTTAAGAAATACAAGTGTCAGTCCTGTTGTTTATTTCCTGTGTGAAAACAAGCTTTATTGTATTTGTATACCAGTAATACTTTATGTTTTAATGTGAAAAAACTATTGATGTTGAATTTGTAATTATTTGAAATATTTACTTTAGTCTTTCATGAGTGTTCCTACTTGTTACCCCGAAATGTGCTTTTAGTGGATTGTTTGTGATGTGCAGATGCAAAAAACAAAACATTCTGTCCCTTTCTCCCTTAACCACTTAGATACTTATTTTTGACCCGTTATAAGTCCCTAAAGTTAAGTTCAATTAATGACTTGTCTAACCAGATTCAAGTTTGAAATGCTTCATTTCCAACCCTTAAAAACTGTTGAGCAACAAACAGCATAAAACCTGAACAGACTGCGAATTACTTGCAGGCTGTTCTGATTTTATGCTGTTTGCACATAGCCATGTTCACTTTGCTTCTAAGT
The DNA here is from genome assembly GCF_020536995.1 of Dreissena polymorpha. Lineage (NCBI taxonomy): Eukaryota > Metazoa > Mollusca > Bivalvia > Myida > Dreissenidae > Dreissena > Dreissena polymorpha. Next base: position 12,294,413 of record NC_068368.1, on the reverse strand, counting down.
GGGCAAGGGTTACAGAAATAAGGCCCTATCATTACATGAGTCACATTCTTGGAAAACTGAGCTTAATGCATATGTGCTAAGTGTTTTCTCAGTTATTAGCATACGCAGTCCATACAGGCTTATCAGGTATAACGTTTTCCCCTATTATGGAATTTTTCGTTGAAAGGAGGTCTCTTCTTAACCCTTTGCATGCTGGGTAATTTGTCGTCTGCTAAAATGTTGTCTGCTGAATTTGTAAAATAAGCCATTTCTTCGATTTTTTTCAAAGAATACTATCAGAATAGCAAACAGTTTGGATCCTGATGAAACGCCACGTTTTGTGGCGTCTCATCTGGATCCAAACTGTTTGCAAAGGCCTTCGAAATTCCATTCCAGCGCTTAAAGGGTTAATCAACAAATCGATATAGAGGGAAAGTGCAATTCTCGATAAGAATAGTCTTATCTTGGATGATATTTTATGCACATGCATTAAGCCCTGTTTTCTTACGACAGCCCTTAATTAGCTAGAAACACATTCCATTTCCTGGCATATTTTGTTCTTATCTTGTTTGTGTTCGTTTTGTAGAGTTCTTTTTTGTAAAACATATCCTTTCTTCAAATATGTATTAATAAAAATGGACAAAGAAATAAAATTCAAATAATTCAATTTTTTCAATTCAATATCTTTAAATGAGATAAGAATTTTCCTTATTTCATTATTTGGTCAAGATGTTGTAGGTTTACATTCGAGAATAAATGTCCAAAATAAGTATGGAATAATTCTATGTAGGATTATCAACGAAAGTGGGAGTGTATGTTCGAGCTACACAACTATTGTATTAATTTTTCAGATTCGATTAATATTGAATTGTTTGATTTGATCCCATGCTGTGGTTCATAAACTTGGCTCTGCATGTAATGTAAATGTTTATCAAGTGTATTTATTGTGAACTTGAGGAATTATTTCGCCTTTTGTAGAAAAAAATAATATAAAATTATATTTACATTTATTGAGATAAGCTGAAACAAAAGTGCCAAAATTGTGATAAGCAAAGACAAATTATTGACGGTTTAAATAGCAAGTTATTTACTTTACCATTTATGGTTATTAAAAAGTTGTCTTTACCGCAGTTTTAACGCTTTTCCACATAGATACGCTTTTTGACAGGTCTGCAGTCCCTTTGAAAATAAAATTAAGAACCTTTCTAAATAGATTCAAGTTCTAAAGGCTTAATTTCCAACCCTTAGATACTTATTAGCAGCAAACAGCATAAAACCTGAACAAACTGCGAGTTACTCGCAGGCTGTTCTGGTTTTATGCTGTTTGAAAAGAGCCATTTTCACTTTTCTTTTGAGTGGGAAAGGGTTATAACTTGCAATGTTTTGCTTTGAGTATTAACAATGTGAAGAGGCATTATATGTAGGGTTCTTTCCTTTACCTCTGTTAACAATGTTTGTCTCAAATATTTTTGATTTTTCATAATAAAATAAAAACAGATGCATTCATATTCTTATAAAATATTTCAAATGTGGTAAAATTACTATTTAAAAGTGAACATAAGTTCAAATTGTTGTTTTTTTTGTTTCTCAATTAACAAATATCTGGTGTATTTGTTAGATTTTTTTTTATTTTTGAGATTCAACGAAACTTGGTGTGCAATATTTTCTCTCTTTTTTTTTCCACATGAATATTACATATATCTAAAATGTTGTCTTATCAGAACATCATAATTATAATGTCAACCAAAGTACTTGTATGAATGTAAATTTAATGAAATTCTTAATATAAATGGATTAATTTTTGTTTTTTACAATATTTATAAAAATTGTTTGCCTGCTTGACATTTTCAATTTTTTTTACAAAGATTTTATGAAATATTGATGAAAGAAAAATAGAAAAGCTTTTTATCTGCATAAAATGCTGATACATAATAAAGTGATGTTATTATGAATTACTGAATTTGATCAATAATATATGTATATGTTCATATGTTTATAATTACTGAAATTAACAAAAATTATAGTTAATTTTGTAGGAAAATAGAAATAAAAAACGTAATTCAAGGGTAATTTCTTTGAAGTATGAAACAGACGAATTTGTATGTATTGTAAAGGAATGAATGGAGTAACTTTGCATTTATTTATAACAAGTGTTTGATGAAGTTGTTGTGAAGGTGTTGATCTATTGTTACATATCTTTTGTGGCTAGCTTTGGGAAAAAGTGGCTTAATGCATGTGCGTGGTTTGTCGTGCCATATTAACATGTGTGGACTGCACAGGCTAATCAATCACAACACTTTTCACCTTGACTGGATTTAAAAATGGAAATTCAGTCTTGACAGAAGGTGTCGCCATGATTAGACTGTAGAGTCTGCGCAGGCTGATCTGGGTGGATACTTCACATACTTGAGTAAAGCCTGGTTTTGCCAGAGTGTGCCAGAGTGTGGATTTTAGTTTTATCGGCTAGCTCTTGATCTGTTAGGAAATGGGTGACAATAAAACAACAATAAACAAAGCAAAGTTATTTTCTTTACTTTCGCCAAACAAAAAATTCTAAAACATTATTTATATAATATATATATATATAGCTGGTATTTTAATGCAAACAAATTAGAAGTATAAATATATAAGGTTATTCAATAACCGGTAACAGTAATGAATACACATTTGTGAGACCAAAGTAAACCTTGAAGTGATGTTTCTTAAAACTACTGAATACAGCTGAATACCTCCTCATTATTCAACAAACATCAAACACAGTTTATGTTGAAAAAACAAAGGAGTCCGAGTGTGTTTTATTACAAAACACTTATGACATATTTTTATTATGTTTTTTGCAGTTTATAATACTAGTAAACTGTTGTTTTTTTGTTTCTCTAATGAACTTTTTTGTGTTGTCATTTTTCCCCTTCACACACTGCAATTGTGTTAAGTAACTACCCGGTAGTTTGAAAAACAATTACAAGTAAACATAATAATACTTATATACTGGTAGTTCCAAACAAAAGTGATTATATATTTCATTAATTGATTAGTTATTTACTATTAATGCACAAATTGATTTCTGTATTTAAATTATGTTTTGTCATTTTGATTTGGCTAATATTTTTCTATGATAGTTGATTTGCCTTTTTGATCTTGTTAAACATGCCATAATACTATTTTATAATACAACTATGGAGCAGGTAATGTTTTCGTTTTATTACGTTTTAAATGTGCTTGTGTCGTATGTCAATACATTAAGAAACCGTCATGAATGAGTGTCCTTTTCATCAACCTGAATTTAAATGAGATTTATCACATCTCCGGATGATGATTTAATTTAAGTGCATTCAAGCAATCCATATAGATCAAACGACTCTTACGACTTTGATTTTAAGACAGCAAAGATGAATTACTTTGATGATTCTATAATCTAGTTTTGTCATTCAAATTAACCTACATGGATTTCAAGTTAATAAAAAAAAACTGTACATATATGTTTTTGAAACACGTGAGGGCAAATGATGAATAACAACTTATTTTACGTAACCGGTTTGCGAAACATGTGTGTGCAAATCACGTGCGATTTGTTATTTAAAGGACCTACATATATTTCAAGTTCATCAAATAATAACTTAGTTTACTTTACCGCTTTGCTAAACACGTGAGTGACTGCGCATGAGTGACTGACTGTGTCGTCAGGCGAAATAAAATGCAGAAATGCTCGTCTGTTACGCATTAGGACTTCAAGCAATTAATATTAATAAATTCATGATGGCACAATTTAAATGAGTTACATATTTGAAATTATGAATAACTTGTTGAACTAATCATGAACTCAAACGTTTCATTACCCGTTCTTTATGTTTGACAGATGCATAGTTTCAAAGTGAGCACAGCATACAGCATAATTATTGAAGTATATCGTGTATTAAAATAATCTACATTGCGTTAAGACATGTCCGTATGGTCCGCAAATCTGGTCCGTATGGTTCGTATACCAGCACTAGCAATGTGCAACCGCGTCTGTGCATCAAGTACGGATTGATATAGGTTTGATGCTGTTCAAGATTACATCATTGTAATGTCACCTTGAAACAAGACCAAAGACATATAACAACATATATCTACGTCTCCAGGGACCAATACATGTGTTGGTATCTGGTCTCTGACAAGACTAAGGCTCGGCTACCGCAATAATTGTAAGACAAAGAAATTACAAAAAAGACTTTGACAGCAATGCCTAAGTGCTGAGCAAATGAAAAGTAATTACAATGTACTGAGATATGTGTTATGAGCATTGTATGTCGCGCATGATTCATTAAATAGAGAACTGTTCACTTCAGCATATTTGAAAAAACTTTAAGCTGTATATAATATATTTAATAATTTTGTCAGCTGTACACGTTTGAAGGTAATGTTAAAACGGTTTTGTCTGTTGTTTTTTGATGTTTTTGTAGGTTTTTGCCGTTTAAAAAGTAATACAGATTTTTCACGACGGTATTTTTCTGAACATTTATGGATGAAAAAATCTTCGCTGAATCGCACTACATTGCCCGATTTTTAAGATAATGCGAAATATGTTGGAAAAACATATAAAACCTACTAACCTTGTACAACTATCCGTAAAATTTCAAAACATCCGGTCATAAGCGCCACCTCGGAAGTAGCATTGGCTCATTTATTAATGCATCGCAAAAAGAGGTGGCGCGCGTGATTAACGGCCGTGAATAAGTATAAGATAACACTTCTTCTTGAAACTATAATTTGTGGTCGTTAATCCAAATGCTTAATTTACTAAAAGGCCAATGTCAACGAATCTTAATTAGGCTCATTTATGTTGTTTTTCCCACTATCCACTCCAAAAAAAGAAGATAGGTCGGTCTTTTTCCGTTAACATTTTTGTATAATACATGTTAATTAAAAGACACATTAAACCTAATCTCCCTGTACAATTATCCGTTAAATTTCAAAACATCCGAGCCTGAGCGCCACCTCGGAAGTTACATTGGCTCATTTATTAATGCATCTCAAAAAAGAGGTGGCGCGCGTGATTAAAGGCCGTGCGTGATATCTTTTTTTGATCCGGTATAAAAGAGGACTACTGATAATACCAGATCGCGCATGCCACTTCGCCGCTGTGTTATATAAGGGAGACAACTCGTAAGCTGTCCGTTTTGCATTTTGCATTTCTCTTTGTATTTTCCCTTACTTTGTACCGAAAAAAAAACACAAAACACAGCACATCTGAGTTTATATTGAAACACTCAGGGACTTTTGAAAACAAAATGTGTATAGGTCCAGACTGAATTGGGTCCAATAGAGCCTCGCTCTGTGAAAAGTGGGTTTAATGAACTTGCGTAAAGTGTCGTCCCAGATTAGCCCATGCAGTACGTACAGGCTAATCAGGGACGAAACTTTCCTCCTAAACTTGATTTTAACTTAGAAGAGACTTAATTGAAACGAAAAATATCATAAACGCAGAATGTGTCGTCCCTGATAAGCCAGTGCGTACTGAACTGGCAAATCAAGGACGGCACTTTACGCACGTGCATTAAACACCCTTTTCACAGAGCGCGGCTCATATCAAATAATACATACAAGGCACACAAATAACATTCATGCGTCAAGAATTATAAAAAAAATCTGTCCCAAGCATGTCGAAATGTTAAACGTTTAATTTCATTTTCAGACAATGTTCAGGTAGATTAATTGATAGCTGTGAGGGTGTTCGGATGGATTGATTGATTTTCTGTTTTGGGGATGTTTTTTTTTTGAGGGGGGGGGGGGGGTGGGCATTTGTTTCTGTTAGGGGTGTGTTTGGGGTAAATTGATGGACAGCCCAAACACTCAAAATGTAATACGATCGACACTATGCGACACATTGGGCGTATAATATGAATATCACTAGTTCATGGCAATTTAAATTAAATTTATTTTGAGCGGCTTAAAAAAAAACTTACGAGTCCGTGGGATACGTGACATTAGTTGGTAAATATAATTTATTTGTGGAAAACATGATTCAACGTGTACGAATACACAATCTACTTGTAGTTTAGCGCAGGTTGAATATACGTGTTAAAACCTTGTCTGGAACCTATCGCTTTTAGACGCATTTAATATGATGGTTATCCGGCCATGAAACTTATGCTCTAATAAGTGTGTGACACTTGTATTGGATTACCGATGTATCATATGGCAAACGACCAATCTCGCGACATACGCTAAATGTTTAAACTGCTATGGCAAGCGGTTCGACGCATAATCCCAAGAAACTAGTTTTCTCATGAGAACCTAAGTTCTCAGAATGAGAACCTAGGTTCTCGCTTGAAGATTGCACATGGCTTCAAGAACCCAAATTTTCAAATGAGAACCTAGGTTTTCATGAAAACATAGGTTCTCAGAATGAGATCCTAGGTTCGCATGAGAAACCTAGTTTCTTGCGGTTTGACGCATAATGCCAAGAAACTAGGTTTCTCGTGAGAACCTAGGTTCTCAGAATGAGAACCTAGGTTCTCGCTTGAAGATTGCACATTGCTTCAAGAACCCAAGTTTTCAAATGAGAACCTAGGTTTTCATGAGAACCTAGGTTCTCATTTGAAATCCTAGGTTCTCATGAGAACCCAGGTTCCCATTCTGAGAACCCAGGAACTCATTCTGAGAACCTAGGTTCTCATGAGAAACCTAGTTTCTTGGTATTATGCGTCGAACCGCTTGCCATAAACTGCAGAGACGATTTGCACGAGTGATCTCAAGGGATGAATAAAAAAGAAACACGTGCAATTTGTCCACCCGATCGTAGAAGCTTTGCTTTAAAATAGGTGTGATTAGTTCACATGCATTATAATTATCAAATCTCAAATTATGAAATTAAACACCTCCGTAAATTGACGACCTTGCAAAATTTGTAACAAGTACAAAATACAATTTATAATCGATAGCAACTAGCGAGATCACGCAAAAACACCTCTTAAATTTTCTATTAAGGACGTATATTTACTCCGTCAAGGAAATATCAAATACATGTGTACAATCTCTATTCTGTATTCGACAATCAGTAACTTAACGAACTATAAAGATCAATCTTAAGATTTGAAATTTCTAATTTGCCAAAAAAATTCTTAGATTAAGTTTATTTCATTCAGATGTAAAATATACAAACACAATACAAATTTATTGCACTAACTATAGATTCGCCATATTCCATCATACATTTCTGAATGTGCTTAGCATCTTTCTGATTTTTATTATAAAGAACATAAATTCAGTCGCTTTGTAATTATTGCATTACATTATTTATTAGTACGACGCTGCACACGATATAAAACTAATTGTAAATACCTGGCATATACCATTCAATAAATGTTTTTATTATTGTTGTTCTTTATTGATGTTGATATTTTGTCTGCCATCATCAAATTACTTACTCTTTTACACTTTTACAGCCTACTTATTATTACACTATCCATATTTGTATTTCTTATATTGACACATGTCTACATATTTTCTATGAAATGTGTCTTCTTTTTCCTATGGTATTGTTCAAGTCATTAAGAAATTATAGCAAATGCTTTTCATTTTCACCGCTATAAGAAGTCCGTCAAATACAACTCTGTAACGTATGGATTAGATACGAATATCTGTATACTGACATAAATTGTTGAAAGGGGCCTTTTCACTTTTTGACAAAATAAAAAAATGTTTCAGACTCGAAAATTTTCGTTTCGTTGTAGTTATGATATTTGTGAGGAAATAGTAATACTGAACATTTATCGTGCTATAGAATATCCATTATATGCATCTTTTGACGATTTAAAAACCTGAAAATTATAAAGCGTTGCAACGCGAAAGGATTGAATAATTTGGAGGGTTCTGCTGTTGTCGCTATATTTTGTGAAACTACGAGGATCGCTTATATTAAGTATAAAATACCGGTACATCATTTATTGTATCAGCACGGATTGCCGAATGATGTAAGCAATAGATTTTACTCCAGGGGTTAGTGGTTCGAGTACAGTTGAGGGTTACTTTTTTCTATCTTTAATTTTTTTTTTTTACTGGAGCTTTTTAGATCCAATACTTACATGTATCAATATAAAGCATTTAATGACAAACTTCAATGCATGCCAAAATCTGTGAAAAGTTCCCTATAAAGACATTGTATTTACCGTTAATTGTTAACTTTTAAAAAATTGTTTGCTTTAATCGTCTCATAAATTGTCATGTCCGGAGACAACTACTAGTCGTTATTTAACAAAACTTTCTTATCTGGATAGTTATTAACCAAACCAATAAGATGAAGATGAATGATTATTTTTTGTGTGTGTAGATATCAACATAATATGCCTGTGCGTTTTTTTCTTAGACGTAAATATATATGATATATTTTGTGTTAATATTACCATATGTTCATGTCTGATGCATTTACTGTTTCATATTATGGGTGAACCGAAACTATTTCATGTTGTTGTTTTAATGCCTGATTGAAAATAAGATTACCAAATGTATTGTCTTTACGAGCTACCTTCAGAAATTATATTATTATAGTAAAAAGAACACAATTATGAACGCCAAAATAAGCGATTCGGTTAAGTAACGTACGTACACGTCACATGAGGCGTTTTTTTCGCGAAAAGACTTTCAACGCGGAAACACGTACGTTACTTTGATAGTAGGCCTAATGTTATTTAGTTTGATGTCATTTACATAGGAAATGTTTAAGGGACACTATAGTATCTTTTAAAAAACGACTTAATTTTGTCGGTCAGCTGTATATTAAGCATGGAAACGTATTGATGTATGCCCTGAAATAAAACCAATGGAACAAGTTTATTGTTTATTTTTTCAAGTGCGAATTTCTTTTTATTTTGTAATTTGACAATTACAATGTCGGTGTTGGCCGGCTGTAGGACTAGAATATGTTTTTTGCATGGCTTTAACAAATAAGTAGCGAATCTCATTTTGAAAGAAAGTAAATCAAGAAATGACAGAACAACTTTTTTCTTTCCAAAAAAATATCGTAAAATAATGTAATTTCTTTCACTGGATCACTGGATAATGTGCTGTTAAGAATGATGTTTTCTCTAATTATTGTAACAGTCATCTGTTATATATCAGAGACCAACCATGTGGATGTTCGGCAGACGTTCTTTTATAGAGATCTTAAGGATTCGTTATTTGTCTTAAATGATTCGTTACTTTCCTTAATTTCGTTATTTGCACTTAATTCGTTCCTTCTTTTTATAAATGAACTTTAATGTAATAGATGTTTTAACCATTAACATATGTATTAACCACTAACAATGAAATTATTTTGTTCGCAAATATGTCAGAAAGGCTGATAAATGCGCAAGTACTTACACGAGTTTTAGCACAGTCGTCTTCCTTGATTTCTACATGTACGTGTTGTTATGTAGGTCGTGCTTACATTTTCGCGTACAAAAAGGTTAAAGGAATTCGATAGGGGACAACGGAAGGTTACCCGACACATTTACACGTGAGTTATGTTTTGACGTTGATGAAAATATTGACCAAAAATTGATGTAACAAAGGATAAAACAAATAAATTTAGGAACTGAATGTCTGAGAGAGCGTTTACCCTTTCTGATCGATTTACAAGGCGTCTGACATGATAAAGGCTGCAGACATTGGAATTTGCAATCTCTCCATGGGCCAGGATGTATGAATTCAGATACATACTCGCCACGCTTTTTAGTTTGCAATATACAATGCTATAATCCGCAACCAAAGGGACACGTTTTTAGCCGGTGTTAGGATCGGGTCAAACTAAGTTCTTCTTGAATGCTTTTAGCTTTTATGAGTCTCATCTCATGGATTATTGCAACTGCCTTACTGATGTTAAACTGTGAAAATAGAAACGATGCAGTAATTTGAGTAATGTATTGCTCTATTAGACTGATGGCTGCAGCGTACTGCAATTTTGCAGAATAAAATGCTACTGTGTCATGTAGTTGTGCTTTTGATCATTCCATATACTAGCATTCACAAAGGACCTTTTACAATTTCTGAGACGAAGGTCCCTTTGATCATCCAGTGTTAAACCTCTACTTATTTAGATTCATGTTTTTACATGCATCTGCATGTATGTGTGTATCTCTGTCCATCAATCTGTCTGTCTGTCTCTGTTTTCTGTCCATCCATCTGTCTGTATGTCTCTATGTTTTCTGTCCATCCATCTGTCTGTATGTCTCTATGTTTTCTGTCCATCCATCTGTCTGTATGTCTCTATGTTTTATGTCCATCAATCTGTCTCTATGTTTTCTCTCCATCCATCTGTCTGTTTGTCTCTATCAATATGTTTTCTGTCCATCTATCTGTCTGTATGTCTCTATTATTATGTTTTCTGTCCATCCATCTGTCTGTCGGGCTCTGTTTTCTGTCAGTCTGTGTATCTCTGTCAGTGACTTTTGTCACATCAATCTGTGCAGCATATAATTATCTTCCTGTCTCAAAGGTCAAGGTCACACTAAGAGGTTAAAGGTCACATTTGGCCATACAACAGCTTGTCCAATCAGCGACTTTATCATTCATCATGCAATTTTCAAATAATTTGCCACAAATGTCGTCTTTGTGAACACTGCATGTGATGAGTAACAACGGTGTTGCTTCTTCAAAGGTCAAGGTAGCACTTAAAAGCCAGTGGTTAATTTTTTTTCCACTACATTTTTTTTTAAATTGCAAACAAGTACATGTACAATATTTATTTTAACAATACCGGCAATGATTTGCAATCCAAAATAACAACAACAAAACAAGTATTAATGCAACCTACTCGTATCTAAAGTTATATACAGTATAGTAGTAGTCAACAACAGACAAAGCATATAAGTAAGTGAAATGTCTTTTAAACTTTACAATTATAAGAAGTTGTTTGTTGGGAAAAAAACATACATAATGTACTTGAAAAGAAAAACAACATCTTCCCCTGTGAAAACTGAAAAGGCAACAAAGAATGTTTATATTGTAATGACAGATGAAAAAGGCATAGAGAAGTATTAAAAAGGATAATTTTTGCCATTAAACAGCCTGTCTGGACTGTAACTTCATCATTCAAGCAGTTGTAATTTTTCACCAAAAGATGTTCACCATGTGGAGAAGGTGTTTCAGCCTTTTGACAAATATCAAGGTCACACTAACAGCCAAATGTCAAAAATGTGCATGGTGCAGCTTTCTAAATAGTTACAAACATTCTTGATGCTTCATGATTTGTTATTGTTGGCTGAGGTGCTTCTTAATCTTAAAAGTAATCTTAAATATGCTACAAAGTACTCAGGGGTATGGAAAATATTTTTGAAAGTACCCTGGAGCACGGCTTAGTGTGGCTAAATTAAAATGTATTTTCTGTACCCAGGGTAAATTGTTGTAGACTTAAGAGTATTGGGGTACTTTTTATATGTAGTACCTGAGCAGACAAAGACCAATTTAGCATTAATGACTTTGCCCATTACACCACAGCAACAATACCAGGCATCAGTTTTGTCATGTCGGCCACTGACCTGTCAGCCATGGGAGCCACACGGGCCCGCCCCTCCCTGACGTCCCACGGATCCCGAGGGTCCATGATGCAGAAGCAGGTGGGGGGTCTCTCGCTGGAGCAGGTGAAGGAGAACCTGCTGGGCATCCTGGCGGATAACACAGACTATGTGGTGGGTATTTAACCCTTTCCAATCAGATAGCATCTATGATGTCATTGTAGTCCTTCACAATATCAAATTAAATTTAAGACCTTTCTTTTTTTACTCAAGTTTTAAAGCCTTCATTTCAATCCAAAAGATACTGATGAGCTGCGAACAGGATAAAACCTGAACAGACTGCAAGTGACTCACAGGCTGTTCTGGTTTTATGCTTATTGCATAAAGCCCTTTCCAATTTGTGGGTATTTAAGCACCACTCTGGGAAAAATGGGTTAAATCCCTGTGTGTAAAGTGTCGTCCCAGAATAGCCTTAACTGTCTGCATAGGCTAATCATGGATGACATTCCCGCTTTTATAAAAAATTTTTTATAGGAAGTCTCTTCATAACAAAAATGCAGTTTCAAAATTATGCCCCATTGGTCGAAATATGGCCACTCCCCAGGGGTCACATGATTTATGTAGACTTAAGTAGCTAAAGAGCTAATACACTGCAACTCCAATATATCGCGGTTGAAGGGGTCCAAAGATCGCGACCGTGATATATCCGGCGCGCGATATAAATTGTCAGTTTATGTATGCATGTATATGTATACATTAGCATCATTATGCAATCTCAAAACACGCTATTTACCAACCTTATTCAAGTTTGTGTTATATCCATATGTCATTAATTGGTATAACACAAAACATTATTCCATGTGAGTATTTTCAAATGCGTATAATTAAATAATCTCTCAAAGAACAAAGCCCAGATGTGTAAATTAATATTTGGCATATTGCATCATATGAAATCCTCTACCAAGTTTGTTCAAATCCTGACCCTATGTTCAACATATGCTCTGCTCTAGGGGTAATTTGTTTCAATTTTATTAGTCCCCTACCGGTTTCACGGGAGGGGACTTATGGTTTGTGCTCCGTCTGTCAGCCAGTCTGTCAGTCAGTCAGTCTGTCTGTCACTCACACTTTTCTGGATCCTGCGATAACTTTCTTTTAAGTTCTTAATATTTTTTCATGAAACTTGGAACATGGATAAATGTCAATATGGACATTATGCACGTCATTTCATTTCGTTCCTATGTCAAAAATTCTGGTTTCTATGGCAACAAATAGACTAGAAATACTGCTGAAATGGTGGTTTTCTGGATCCTGCGATAACTTTTAAAGCTCTAAATATTTTTTCATGAAACTTGAAACATCGATAGATGGCAATATGGACAATATGCACGTCATTTCATTTTGTTTCTACGTCAAAAATTCTGGTTGCTATGGCAACAAATATATATTTTTTAAATTCTGAAAATGGTGGAATTTCTGACAATGGTGGAGCCGGTAGGGGACTTATATTGCTTGACAATAGTCTTGTTTATATTGTGACCACTTAAATGATCTGCTCTGGAAACATGAGTCTCAAAGTTTTGGTATCAGAGGTTTGTTGTTTAAGCATGTATTAACAGCGTTTGGTGGTCTCATACCAAGTTTGTTGAAATTATGTCCATGGTTAAAAAATGAATTTTCTTATATGAATATAGATTATAAACAATAAATGTTTAAATACAAAAAGAGCAGAAAGTGGCGTCCCTGATAAGCATGGGTGAAATGCAAAGGCCACTCTGGGATGACACTTTAGGCATATGCATTAAGCCCTGTCGATATATTTGACAGGTAAATAACATCATTGAGCCATTCTGTCGTCCACATGAAGAGTACTGTCGTATCCAACAACTGCTGCTGGAGAATCTGGAGCGTGGCCTTGACCCGGTGTCACACCCAACTGCTCCCGTTAAAATGTATCCTACCTTTGTGAGAGATATCCCTAACGGGACAGGTTGGTCACCATGTTAGCAAACAATTATTTTTTTGAATAGATCATTTAACTGCTCCCTTGACAATGTTTTCCAATCTGTGTGTGTGGGTTATCTTAAAGGGACAGGTTTGTTACACTGTTGAAAGAAAAATATTACAATTTTTATGCCCCCAAAGGAGGGCATATAGTGATCGCACTGTCCGTCCGTCCATCCGTCTGTCTGACAGTCACACTCTTGTTCATTATGCATGCTCATCATGTATATTGATTGAATCCCGACAGGCTATGGGCCCCTGCAGGCAGTCTCCTTTGATACCTGGACATTAAAAAACTGCTCTATATTGATATGTAATGAACAGATATACAACAGATGGTGCTTTCACACTCCTGTCGTTATGAAAGTGCTGAAAACCTTACAAAATGACACAATCTTTGGTGCTTATTACATGCATATTTCTTGATAAAAGCTGGTTATTTACCGGTTAAAAGTGTCTATATGGATGTTTTAAGAAATTAATGTATTCAAAAATCCATTGTTGACTAACTAGTTTTAATTGGAACAACTTATACTATAATCTTTTCAAATCATTTAGCATCAAAATATTACTTGTATTTCATTTACTTTTCTTACTTTTTTTGCTTGTCTTTATGCAATGTTCAGGTTTAACCTACAGTATACCCGACTCATACAACTAATTAAACGAGTAATTGACAATTAATTTGAGTTTTTTAACAGGTTTCTTGTATGCAAACACAATAAGCAATTGCAATCAACATTTAGATGTTAATTTACTGAAATTATTTCTTCTTTTTTGTCCAAATTGTTTTTTATTAGAACATGTTCAAAAACACTTGGTACGAACGCCGTGTTGTAAATATGCATGCATATTCATATGCTAACAGAAGCCATGTTGCATATTGTAATGTTTTCAAAGCATTATTACTTTATCTGTCATTTTCTTGTGGATTATAGTACTTTATTTGGTAAGAATTCATTATGCGCAATCTTATTGCATATACAGTTATTATATATTATACTTTGTGAAGGACCATTGCTTAAAGAATAAACTAATATGAATCAACATATGACTCGTCAATATTTCTGATCTATACGGTTATATGGATAGTATCCGTATACCATATACAGATATCCAAATACTTATTATGATAACGATCTACATCCCTAGATAATAATGTAATTAATTTAATTTGTTGCAATTTCGGAAGTTTTAGGGTCAAAGTGAGGAGTAAAAGAGTTCTGGTAAAACTGGCATAATGCATGTGCAGGAAATGTCGGCCCAGATTAGCCTGTGCAGTTTTCACAGGCTTATCATTGACAACACTTTCCCCTTTAACATGATTTTTGTGTAGAAGAAACTGCCTATAAACACAAAATTAACTTAAAGCTGAAAGTGTGGTCCTGAATAGACTTTTGCGTACTGCACAGGCTAATCTGGGCTGGCGTTTAACACGCAAACTTTTAGCCCAGATTTCCTAGAATGAGGCTCAAATAAATCCTGTACTTCCATTTATGCAAACCCATGGCTGTGGACATTGGCGTCCATGGTACCTTCTTCATACAGAATTGGTCACACTTGACAATTACTCATGCACGATGAAAAATTTGAATGTATTAATTGCGTAAAAACTGACTCACGTAGAGATGAGTAGTTTATAGGTTTTTGTCTCACAACCATTCTATAATTAAGCCTTGTCTGGGAAAACTTGGCATGGGCATCAAGTGTTGTCCCAGCTTAGCCTGAGCAGTCTGCACAGGCTAATCAGGGACAACACTAATATTTTATGGATTTTTTTTAACCCTTTTCCTCTTAGAAGCAAAGAGTAAATGGCAATGTGCATACAGCATAAAACCAGAAAAGCCTGCGAGTAACTGGCAGTCTGTTCAGGTTTTTATGCTGTTTGCTGAACATCAGTATCTAAAGTTTTGAGATGAAGCCTTTAATACTTTAATCATCTAGTAAGAAAGGTCTAAAATTTAATTTAATTTTCTAAGCAAGTGCACATGCGTCAAAATACGTATCTAAGTGGTAAAGTGGTAACGCACATGCATTGAGCCTTGCTTTTCCAGAATAAGGCCCCTTTAATTTTGTTTCCCACAGAGAAGGGACAGATGCTGGCCCTGGACTTTGGTAGTCACCATCTGCGTCTGGAGTTGGTCACCCTTGACAACGGCTCATGCACAGTGGACAGTCAAAATGGATTTGTTCCAGAAACATTGCTCACTGATGGAACAGGAGAGCAGGTTCGTATTAAACGGTCACTTCATAAGTAGTGCTAAACTTTGTTACTGTGAAATCACTTATTTTCTTGAAGGCCTGATTTTCTTGCTTTTCATGGTTACGCCACGTAGAGAAGGTATTGATTCTGAGAATATTTACAGATGTTATTACCACAGCATAAGTAGGATTTTCAGGGTACAATTTGTCCATTAACATTATTTTTAAAGTCCTTCTTGTTTAAAAAGATACAATGTTATCGTCATATTTTAAATGTACTATTCAAGATTAAAAACACACGTCAACATTCATTGTAGTTAAGTTTAAATTATGTAAATAAAAACAATAATTTCAACGGGAAATGAGCATCCACAAATAAGTAGTTGAATGCTTTAAAATAAACAAATTATATTTACCATTTTGTTACACATTTTTGTCATATTATTCTTTGTATTGGGCATGCAAACATATTGCTGAAACATGTTTAACATCATTTTTTGCACATGGTCATTAAAAAAACACTTTGTTGTGTAGAAGACAAGGAGATTTTTCCTTTTGTATAAATGTTTGTATAAACTTGATATTATTATGCCCTCATTACTGGTAATGGGGGCTATATAGGAGTCACTTTGTCGGTCTGTTTGTCGGTCTGTCTGTCTGTCGGTCTGTCTGTCCCGAAAATTTCATTTGGCACATTTGTTCATCATAATTGGACAGTGTGTCGCGCGAAAGAATTACGTTTATATCTGCAACGTCAAGATCACACTGTGAGTTCAAAGGTAAAAAATGGCCATAAATGATCTTGTCAGGGCAAAAACTATGTCATTAATTGTGAGATTTTAAAAATACCTGGTACATTTGTTCACAATCATTGGACGATGTGTCATGCGAAAAAATTAATTATAACTCCAAGGTCTAGGTCACACTCGGAGTTTAAAAGTACAAAAATGGCCATAAATTTGGACGGCCTGTCATGCGAAAGAATTCAAGAGTTCAAAGGTTGAAATGGCCATAAATGATAATGGCATTATAATTCTTAAAAATCGCCATAAATTGGATTCTCTTGTTTTGTGAAGACAGCATGCAAAATAGTCTGTGTCAATGCGGCACGTGGGGGTATACGTCACGTCTGTGACAAAGCTCTAGTTTTCTAGTTTATTTAAGAATTTACAAGTTTACATATTGAGTGAACAATTTTCGCAGCAAGTTTTAATTGTAATTTTAAAACAGTAATAAATAAATAAAAAGGTGTCAGTCTGACTGGATGTCATAAACATATCTCTGATCTATGTGTAATATAGCAACAAGAATTAGAGCTGTGCATTTGTCAATTAGGGGCCTAATCATATACTGACGGATGCATGCATTTATGCAATAAACAAGCTGTTTTAATGGGGCATTCCACTTGCATTATGCCAGATGGGGCTTAGCATTCATAAATGATTGCAATTGGGCATAGATAACAAAAAAGTTAATGCTAAAGTTGAAGTCTTACGAATGTAAGACCTCCCAAATGAATCCACCATGAAATTCGAACCCTGTGAATTCCATTGCTTTCCAAGTATCTTTAATTTGTTAGGCATTCACAAATGAGTTTGACACTAGCAAGATTGGATATATCTGAATAGATACACTATATAGGAATTTTATTCTTTACTATACTTGCAGACATTTACTTTAGAAAAAAAGATGTTTTCATTTGTTTGCAACTTCTTACTTACCAGTATTGATTTCAGCTTTTTGACTACCTCGCAAAATTCCTTCACCGCTTTCTGAAGCAACGGAAGCTCCTGAACAGGAGCGACCCCATTCCATTGGGGTTCACATTTGCCTTTCCCTGTGTCCGATTAGCGTTGAATCGCGCTGTGCTCACCCATTGGACAAAAAATCTTCACTGTGACGGGGTCGAAGGTCAGGAGGTGGTGGCTATGTTGGAAGAGGCAATCACGAGGAAAGGGGTAGGTCAACTTGTTGATATGAGCCGAGTCCTGGGAAAACTGGGCTTAATGCATGTGCGTCAAGTGTAGTCCCAGAAAAGTTGTTGCAGTTTGCACAGGCTAATCAGGGACAACAATTTCTGCTTTTGTGGATTTTGTTTTCTATTTCAAATGAAAATCCAGTCTGCGGACTACACAGGCTAATTTGGGGTGACACTGTACGCACATGCATTAAGCCGTTTTCCCAAAAGAGGCTAATATAGTGATACAAAAAATGGAATGATCTTAAAAGCAGTTAGTACCAGCGCGTTTATACAATCAATCACCATCATCATGAAATCTTTATTATTTTGCCCCTTTTTTTCATGTCAAGGAGATGAACGTTGTTGTTGATGCTGTTGTGAATGACACAGTGGGGACGCTAATGTCTGGAGGGTTGGACGATCCAACTTGTGCGATAGGACTCATCCTGTGTAAGTCTAGTGTGTAACCCATCATGTGCTTGTGTGGTGTGTAACCCATCAAGTGTAAGTGTGATGTGTAACACATCCTGTTGTTGTGTGGTGTGCAACCCATTCAGTATGAATGTGGTGTTTAACCCATCCCATGTAGATGTGTTATATATAACCCATATACTGTAAACGTATAGAAATTCGTCGGTATGAAATTTCGTGGTTTAATAAAAAACAACTAATTCGTTGACACGTAATTTCGTGGATTTCAAATAAAAAACAACTAATTCGTTGACACGTAATTTCGTGGATTTCAAATAAAAAACAACTTACCGCCATAATTATTAAAGTTTTAATAAAACAACCAGAGTAATAACGAAGCATAATCTGCTTATCTGTGTTGACAGCAAGACTCGACAATGATAATGCAAGCTACTACTGTAATCAAAGTAACAAGCAAACATTAAGGAACTAATTACAAACATCATGTAAAATCACCTTATACAGTTAGTGGCTTTACCAGAGATTCCTTTGAGATCTTCACCATGAAGTGTTCAAGTGTAAAAATAACCAATATACAAACATTGATAGTTTAATTTTTTAGCTCACCTGAGCACAACGTGCTCATGGTGAGCTTTTGTGATTGCCTTTTGTCCGTCGTAAGTCGTCCGTCATGCGGCGTCAACATTTTGCCTTGTGAACACTCTAGAGGCCACATTTATTGTCCGATCTTCATGAAACTTGGTCAGAACATTTGTCCCATTGATACCTCAACCGAGTTCGAAACAGGGTCAAGGTGGGTTGAAAACTAGGTCACTAGGTCAAAAAAAAAGAAAAACCTTGTGAACACTGTAGAAGTCACATTTGATGCCCAATCTTCATGTAACTTTGTCAAAATGGTTGTCTTAATGATATCTTGGTTGAGTTCAAAAGTGGTTCCAGTCCGTTGAAAAACATGGTCGCCAGTGGAAGGGGCAGTTTTCCTTATTTGGCTATTGAGAAACCTTGTAAACACTCTAGAGGGCACATTTCTTGTCCAATCTTCATGAAACTTGGTCAGAAGATTTGTCCCATTGATACCTTGTAAACACACTAGAGGCCATAGTTTTGGTCCAATAATGATGATCCTTGACCAGGATGTATTTCTTGATGATATCTATGCAAAGTTTGACATTGGGTCATGTGGGGTCAAAATCTTGGTCAGGAGGTCCAAATCTTACAAAAACTTTGTAAACACATGTAGAATTAGCATTACTTGCAAATGTTTGCATGTAAAAAACCCATGCAAATAGACAGTACTCAATCAGAATTAATCATATGCTCACACTGCAAAAGTAAACAGAAGAGAACCAATCTAATATGCTCCAGAGTACTGAATTTTCAACTAAGCAATGAACATGGCCTTGTAGAAAAAGTTGAGCGAACTAGGGCCATCTTGGCCCTCTTGTTTATTAAATTCTTCTTTTCCTTCCAGTCAGAAGCATTGTGAATCCATTTATCCATGTAAATTTACCATTTATCACTTAGATACGATCTTTGACATGTTTGTAGTCCTTTAGAAAGTTGAATTTAATTAAAGACCTTTCTTACTTGATTCAAGTATGTAAGGCTTCATTTCAACCTTAGATGCTGATAAGCTGCAAACAGCATTCAACCTGAACAGACTGCGAGTGACTCTCGTCTGTCCTGGTTTTTGCTGTTTGCACATAGCCATGTTATATTTGCTTCTAAAATTCGAAGGGTTAATTGCAGTTTTTGCATTATGTGAGCTTTGTTCTGAGAAAACTGGGCTCAATGCATATGCGTACAGTATTGTCCCAGATAAGTCGGTGCAGTTTGTACAGGCTTTTCTGGCACGACACTTTCTGATTAAATTTTTGTTTTGTTTTAAATGAAGTCTCATCTAAAGAAAATCCAGTGTAAGTGGAAAGTGTAATAAGCCTTTGCCAACTCCACAGAGAAAACTTGGACAACACTTAACACACATGCATTAAGCCCAGTTTTCCCAAAACAAAACTCATATGCAATTGCATACAAAATTATTTGCACAAAGGAGGTATAACTATTCTACTTTTTGTTTTGTTAGCTAAAGGGGTCAACGCCTGCTACATGGAACAGCTGGACAGGGTCGGGACATGGACTGGGGATACCGGCGAACCCAAACAGGTCATAGGTCAAGGTCATCGCACTGAGATTGTGCGCCACAAATAGGCCTTAAGGGTTGTAACAAACCCACATAATATAAAGTAACTGCATCGTCTCATTTGAGTAATTGTTCTTGAAATCAATATTTTATAATTGTTTGCACAGCAGTGCTCCAGCTAGGAAATAATAAACGGCAGGTGGGGGCTAGTTTGTCAAAAGGGCACTTCTGAGCACACAGGCATATCTGGAATGGGCTCTGTTGCATATTAATTTATATGTTATTAATAATTGTTAGAATATATTATTCTTATAATTAGTTAACCATTCAAATAAAATGTCTACAATGAGGAATTAATAAATTACAATGTAATAAAAGATTTATAAATTATCATAAAATAAAATAAAAATATAAATAAAAGGGCAGGGTGGGGCCTCAGAAGGGCAGGGGTTTCGGAAGGGCAGGGCAGGGCACCCTTCCATTTAGGGTTTAGCTGGAGCACAGCATAGTTTGGGCTGTCATTGACTGATCAATGTTTTCTGACAGGTTATTGTCCCTTACCAGTTTCACCGGTATGGTTTGCGCTCTGTCTGTCAGTCTGTCTGTCAGTCAGTCAGTCAGTCCCACTTTTCTTAATCCTGCGATAACTTTAAAAGTTCTTAATATTTTTTCATGAAACTTGAAACATGGATATATGGCAATATGGAAATTATGCACGTCAT
Organism: Dreissena polymorpha; assembly: GCF_020536995.1. NCBI lineage: Eukaryota > Metazoa > Mollusca > Bivalvia > Myida > Dreissenidae > Dreissena > Dreissena polymorpha. The sequence goes on along the minus strand of NC_068368.1, from coordinate 12,273,503 downwards.
TTCATTTTGTTCCTACGTCAAAAATTGTGGTTGCTATGGCAACCAAAAACAAAACAAAAATCTGAAAATGATTGAATTTCTGACAATGGTGGAGCGGGTAGGGGACCATATTGCTTGACAATAGCCTTGTTATTAATATTTTCCTGTCATGCCAGGATGTGAAGAACATGTGATCATGTCAAGTTAGGCTCTTTTCAACATGCTATTGTGTCATGTCAGATTGTTATCAATATTTTATCATGTCATTGTGTATTGTTACCTTGATGTTATTGTACCAAGAAAAATTGTTATGAATATTTTATTATGTCATGACAGAATGTTATCAACACTTTATGTCATTAATGTTTGTCCTTGAAATGTTGACAAAATGTCTGTACTGTTTGTCAATTTATTGTTGTCATGTCATGAAATGTTGTTATCAACAGGTTGTCATGTCATGAAATGTTGTTATCAACAGGTTGTCATGTTATGACAGGTTGTTATTGACATGCTATAATATCATGTTAATTTGTTATAAGTATGTTGTTATGTCATGACAGGTTGTCATTGACACCGAGTGGGAAGGGTTTGGGGCAGACGGATGTCTGGAGTTCTTCATGACGTTGTATGACAAGGAACTGGATGAGCATTCCAAACGTCCTGGGAGGTACATGTAAGTAACCACTCATATGCATCACTTTTCTAAGACCTTACAACAAATTTAAGTAAGGATGAATAATAGAAGAAAAAAAAACTGAAAAAAAATGAATTTAATCAACACTTTTGAAAAGAATGGTTGTTATTTTATGCTTTCTTTTGGTTTATGGGGAAGTATAGTAATTTGGGATAATATGGGAATATATTGATTTGTTGATTATTTGTGTTTTATTTATAATTTTTAATGTTTTAGTGTGCAATGTTAATATGGCGTCATGGTGTTACTATTCCAGGGAGAAATAACAGTTTTATCTGTTTAAAATGTAATCAAAAAGCAGAAAAGAATTAAATACACAGAAAATGTGTTGGGTTCAGTAGATTATCAAGTAAATCCCTCTGGAGATCATAGCTGCGCCACTCATGAAAATATTGATTTGTCTGATCACTTCTGAATTAATGCTTTACCCCTTAAGAAGCAAAGGGAAAATGGCTTTTGCAACCAGAATAAAACCATAACAACCTGCGAGTAACTCGCAGTCTGTTCAGGTTTTATCCTGTTTGCTGCTCATCAGTATCTAAGGGTTGGAAATGAATCCTTTAAAACTTGAATTTATGAAGAAAGTTATTTTATCAAATTTAGCTTTCCAAAGGACTGCACATGTGTCAAAAAACGTTTCTAAGTGGTAAAGGGTTAAAATGGATAATCTTAAGAAACCAACAAATATCCTTCATATTTTACATGTTTAAACAAAGCAGTTAGGTTCTTTTTGTTTAAAGGTAGTATTTATATACATGCTTTAGTAAGGGTTTAAAAATAAGAGAATATTTGTTGGTTTTGGTATATTATTGTTCTTAATTCACAAGTGATCAGAGAAATTAATTTTGGCGTATTAATTCAGTTTGTCTTCTGAAACACTGTATTAAGACTTCTGAATTAATTTGTAAACCAAGTGCTCAAGAAGCAAATTCTGTACTTTCACTCATTCTGGACCAAAAATTATTTGTTTGTTTGTAGATATTTTATGCTCTTGCATAGATTTGATCAGCTGGCTATTTGCCCAAGTCAATACATGTGTATGTCGTAGTAGATGTTTACAGCTAATTAGAGTCCATTTGTTTGTCTGTTGCATTATGTAATGTATGTGATTGCACAAATGATTAGTATCTCAAATAACTAAAAGTAGACATTTTGCTTAAGCCTTGACTAGACTCTTCGAAACTTGTCAGACATTCACTGGATGAGTTCTCAGGAAATAAGAATACATAACAGTTGTCTGACAGACTGACAAAATGTCGCACATTTATCTCATGTCTGACATATTTGCCTTTTGTCTGACAGAGTGACCATGTGTCTGACAAACTTACCACATGTCTGACTGACTGACCACATGTCTGACAGACTGACCACATGTCTGACAGACTGACTTCATGTCTGACAGACTGACCACTTTTCTGACAGATTGACCACATGTATGAGAGATTGACCACATGTCTGACAGACTGACTACATGTCTGACAGACTGAAAACATGTCTGACATACTGATAACATGGCCCCATGTCTGACAGACTGACTACTTGTCTGACAGACTGAAAACATGTCTGACATACTGATAACACGACCCCATGTCTGACAGACTGATAACATGTCTGACAGACTGATAACATGTCTGACAGACTGACTACATGTCTGACACAGGGACAACATGTCTGACAGCTGACAAACTGACCACACTTCTGACAGAATTCCAATTAACATGTGTGTTTATGTGTTTGACTTGCCCTTCAAAGGTTTTTCCAAGTATAACAGACACTTTTGTTATCTACTAGTATGTGCCAATTATCTCCCCTTTTCTTATTTTCAGAATATGCCTTGTGAATAGCTGAAGGAATGGTTTAGTTTTTTACATAATTTCTTAGCATAACTAATACTAGCAAAGGCTATGCTGTGGTAATTTGTGTCAAACTCTCGCTTGTATGCACTTGAATTCTCTAATCTTACTCAAAACGCAATTTTGCCAATAACTTTGTCAAACATTAGATTTCATGTAACTTAAATGAATTTTTGTTAAGTGTTCAAAATTTGGAGTTCTTGAAGAGACAACTCATTTTGAAGTTAAATATAAAAGAAGTGTGTTTAAAAAAAACAACACTGTTAGTTTTTGCTCATAGATATGAAGGTGGTGCTATTTGTGCACGTTATATAATGCCTCCCATGTGTCCCAAATCAATTGGAATTGACCTGGAAATACAGTGCTCTGCCTGCAGTCCTGAAATCATAAATATCTGAGTGTACCGATGTGAACCCTTTCCCACTCAGAAGCAAAGTGAAAATGGCTATGTGCAAACAGCATAAAACCAGAACAGCCTATGAGTAACTTGAAGACTGTTGAGGTTTTATGCTGTTTGCTGCTCATCAGTATCTTAGGGCTGGAAATGAATCCTTTAAAACTTGAATCTAGTTAGAAAGGTCTTTAATAAATATTAACTTTCCAAGGCTCTACAAATGCATCAAAATACTTATCTAAGTGGTAAAGGGTTAACTACGTATTTAAGTGTTAAAGGGTCAACTACGTATCTAAGTGGTAAAGGGTTAAATACGATCTAAGGGGTAAAGGGTTCAATATGTATCTAAGTATTAAAGAGTTAAATACATATCTAAGTGGTGGTAAATGGTTAAATAGGTATCTAAGCCTCAACTGAACATTCCCATGTATGGAATACCACCAAAATACTGAACATGTCACCTTGGATGGTAAAGGTACACCAGATTATATCACTGTCCTTTGAAATGAAATAAATGAATTCCAGTTGCAACAAACAATACAAATCACAGCATCATTAGTTAAGACAGCATCTAAAATATGCCAGTCGTTTGCAAATGTGTCAGTGTAACAAAAAATATTTGAATTAATTGCCAAAGTCTGGCATTTTATAGAAGTCGTAGGTGTAAGTTTGTTACACAATTATCATGTGGACATTTATAAATGCCTCTATGAACAATAATGTCAGCAATCTAAACAAGCACTTTGGATGTAGCACTAACAAATTAGAGTTCTGGAACATAATTCAAGGATTGGGAAAAAAATAGAATCAGACAATTTTTATTGCATTTGATTATTTTGTATTTAAAAAGGTGTTTGAAGAGAATAAACATTTGAGGTTTCTGCTTTACAATTATGAAAATATTATTTTAGCTAAGATGAAAAAGAAATCGTCTAATATGTAAATATATTCTTGTTTCTCCCCTTGTTGACTTCCATGCTTCACATATTTTCTTGTTTACTTGTTCTTGCCTTGGATAGTATTTCACTGCGCTGCTGCTAGAATCTTGTAATAATCAATTGTACATTAAGGGCTGTGTTTTTTATGTCGCTGGTAGGGTGACATATAGCAGTTGGACTATCTGTCCATCTGTCCGTCCATCAGTCTGTTTGATATTCCGTTTACAGAGTTTTTTCCTTAACACTTTCAGATATTTACCTGCTTTTTGGTATGTGAGTCTACCTGCATGACTTACAGATCTTGTCTGAGTTTTGTTCTGGTCCATCGATTTTTGAAGAAAAACGAGCCACTTAACAATTTTCTCTAAAATAAAAGTTTTTAGGATTTTTTTTCGAAAAACTTTTCAGATACTGACCTGATTTTTTGGTATGTGAGTCTAACTAGTTTTCGTTTGAATATAGTCAATTGATTTTTGACGAAGTTACAGGCCTAGGACTTTTTTTATCCCTTTACCACTTATACACGTATTTATAAGCATTTGTTGTCCCTTAAAACGTTAAATTTAATGTAAGACCTTTTTACTAGATTCAAGTTTTAAAGGCTTCATTTCCAACCCTTAGATACTGATGAGCAGCAAACAGCATAAAACCTGAACAGACTGCGAGTTACTCACAGGCTGTTCTGGTTTTAAGCTGTTTGCACATAGACATTTTCACTTTGCTTCTGAGTGGAAAGGGTTAAAATAGCTGCTTTGTAGCTTTGCTTCAAAGCACAGGAGGGGTCATTGTGTTTCACAAACACATCTCTTGTTTCAGCTGTAACACTGTTCTGCCTAGCCACATCTCCACTTAGACAACTCCCCCTCCTCTTGCATGATTATCTTAAAAAACATTGACATTAAAGGCCAAAGCCTGGAAAGTAACCATTCGAGACTAGTCAGTAAAGATTTGAGTTGGCAAAGGAGGGCTCTATACTTAAGTTGCAAGAAATAGCACATCATTTGGCTTTGAGGTATATTTTGGAAATGTGGTGTGTAGCTAGAATACATGCAGACTTTGCAATTCGGGCCAATGAGGTCAAGGTGAAGGTCACTGTTTCTATAAAAAAAAAAGGAAAACAGTTTTCGCTTAATAACTAGACTTTGAGGTTTTGCATTGATATATGTGTGTGAAGGTAGCTTATATTCAGAGCTGGCTTGGGTTGCACAGTAATTTAAAATGAAATACATAACTTGGTACACGAAAAATAATAATTATATTTTTGTGGCATGGTCATGTTTCTTGTTTTAATATAATAAATTTAGATTTAATTTTGCATATAAATAACTGCGTAAATATTACACATGTTCACCATTGATTATGCCATCACATTCATCATAATTACCAGAAAACATTAAATTATCAAAGGGGAAGTAATGGCGAATGCTCTGTTTTTTGACAGCTCTTGTTAATAAATTTAGTTTAAACCTATTTATTTTAGCTCAATTGCATAAAAAAGACTAAGGCTGATTTGAAACACTCTCGAGTCCATTTCCTGGGACTAGAACCAGTACTTGGTGTCTATGGGGGAGAACGCTCCCACATTGGGGATCGAACCCATGACCTCTCGGTTGCTAGGCGGACACCATATCCATTACGCCACAGCAACCAAATAAATTTTATTAGGAAGGTAACTTTTAGAAAAACAAGTTTAAACAAAAGCAAAGCATGCTGGTTTTTCTGTTCCATAGTTGCCAAAATATAACGTAAATTGCATAAGGTATACCAGTATCTTACTTTGAAACCAATGAGCCGTGCTCTGATAAAAGGGGGTTTAATGCATGTGCGTAAAGTGTTTCTTCCAGATTAGCCTGTGCAGTCCGCATAGGCTACTAGTAATCAGGGACAACACTTTCCGCCTCAACTGGATTTTTGCTTAGAAGATACTTTCTTTAAACAGTAAATATCATAAAAGCATAAAGTGACATACCTGATTAGCCTGTGCGGACTGCATACCTGATTAGCCTGTGCGGACTGCAAGGCTTATCTGGGACTGCACTTTACGTTCATGCATTAAATCCCCTTTTCACAGACCACAGCTCACATATTATTTGTCTGACTCTTATTTATGTGGATTTGTGTGTGTTCCTCAACCACAAATTCAAATGTCCAACGAAAGTTCACTCTCAGTTTGTTCTTAACAAAAAAAGAGAAATTCAAAAATTAAAGATCCAACAAATAAGCCCAATTTTATAAATTCGTGGCATTTAATGTCCACATTAGTAGAGTGCACAGTTTATAAGAAGGAAAAAGGCTGCGATTGTTTTTTCCTGTTTCCACAGTTATGAGAAGATGATATCCGCCCAGAACTTGGGTGAGATAGTGCGGCTGGTGCTGAAGAAGCTGCATGATGACGACATCATGTTCCAGGAGCACTGGACCGAAGAAATGGACACCAGGGGGCGCTTCTACACGAAATACATCTCCGAGGTGTTGAGGTAAGACATAGTTATTTTTTAGCTCATTTATTTATTTATTTTTTTATTATGAGCTATTGTCATCACCTTGGCGTCGGCGTCAGCGTCGGCGTCCGGTTAAGTTTTGTGTTTAGGTCCACTTTTCTCATAAAGTATCAAAGCTATTGCATTTAAACTTGGTACACTTACTTACTATCATGAGGGGACTGGGCAGGCAAAGTTAGATAACTCTGGCATGCATTTTGACAGAATTATGTGCCCTTTTTATACTTAGAAAATTGAAAATTTGGTTAAGTTTTGTGTTTAGGTCCACTTTTCTCATAAAGCATCAAAGCTATTGCATTCAAACTTGGTACACTTACTTACTATCATGAGGGGACTGGGCAGGCAAAGTTAGATAACTCTGGCATGCATTTTGACAGAATTATGTGCCCTTTTTATACTTAGAAAATTGAAAATTTGGTTAAGTTTTGTGTTTAGGTCCACTTTATTCCTAAAGTATCAAAGCTATTGCATTCAAACTTGGTACACTTACTTCCTATCATGAGAAGACTGGGCAGGCAAAGTTAGATAACTCTGGCGTGCATTTTGACAGAATTATATGCCCTTTTTATACTTAGAAAATTGAAAATTTGGTTAAGTTTTGTGTTTAGGTCCACTTTATTCCTAAAGTATCAAAGCTATTGCTTTCATACTCGCGACACTTACTTACTATCATAAGGGGACTGTGCAGGCAAAGTTATGTAACTCTGACTGGCATTTTGACAGAATTATGGCCTCTTTATACTTAGAAAATTGAAAATTCGTTAAGTTTTGTGTTTTGGGCCGCTTTACTCTTAAAGACTCATTGCTATTGCTTTCAGACTTGGAACACTCGCAAACTATTATAAGGGGACTGTACGGAACAAGTTGCATAAATCTGGTTGTCATTTTGATGGAATTATGGCCCTTTTTTGACTCAGTAACTTTGAATATATGGTTACATTTTTACATTCACTTTACTTCTAAAGTATCAGATTTGATTGATACTTTGACAAAACAACTCTAACATGACATACTACAATAGACTCCACCTAAACCAACACCCATGCCCCCCCCCCCCCCCCCCCCCCCCCCGAATCCCCACCCTCCAAAAAAACAAAACAATTTTTATTTTTCATTATTTTTTGAATGATCATCTTATAAATGACCACTTCCTCACACTATACCCCCGACCCCCTCCACCCCCCCCCCCCAATTATTTGTTGGAAACATGGTTAAAAAAACAAAAATATTAATTTTTATTATTTTATTTTTGAAAGACCGTCCAACTATCCCACCCAAGAACCCCCCCCCCCAAAAAATATAATAAAATATTTTTATTTTGTTTTTGCATTTTTATTTCTTATTTTTGGAAGACAATGTAATAAATGACCACACCCCCACACTATGCACCCCTCTCCACCCCACCCATCCATCTTTTTTGATTGAAGTATTGAGATATTTCCCTTCACCTTTATAAAAAGAAAAATAGAAGAGCGGTCTGCACCCGCAAGGCGGTGCTCTTGTTTATTGTTGCCATTCCTGTCAATCTAATTCCCTGTTGGGTGCCCCAAAATGTCATTACATGTATGTTGAAGGAAAGCTAATCCGTATGTTGCTTTAAACATTCATAGCAGAGTAGTCGTCCTTGGTAAAATTAGGGGTCACAATGGGGAAACCAAACATATCCAAAAATAGTTCTGCTGAAACAGTGAATTATAAGTTTCAATTCACTGATATTTCTCTATAATCCACGGAAAAGCATAAAACAATGCCAATGTTAATTCAGTCTCAATTTTGTTTCAACATTGGACTTAAATATTCTTAAGGATCTTAAATTTGTCGAAATAGACATTATTGACATTAACTAGTCCATTATTATAGATGATAGTAACCTTCCCTGTTAATATAGAGGATATATGTTGGGTTTGGTGGAATATCAATTTTAATTCACAAGTGATGTATGTTCAAGGGTTCAATTCACTGATATTTCTCTATAATCCATGGAAAAGCATAAAACAATGCCAATGTTAATTCAGTCTCAATTTTGTTTCAACATTGGACTTAAATATTCTTAAGGATCTTAAATTTGTCGAAATAGACATTATTGACATTAACTAGTCCATTATTATAGATGATAGTAACCTTCCCTGTTAATATAGAGGATATATGTTGGGTTTGGTGGAATATCAATTTTAATTCACAAGTGATGTATGTTCAAGGGTTCAAGGGAAGCTAATATGTATGTTGTTATAAATATTCATTGCAGAGTAGTTGCCCTTGGTAAAATTTAAGGGTCACAATGGGGAAACCAAACATATCCAAAAATAGTTCTGGTAAAACAATGAATATTATTGATAATTTCCACTGTTTGAAACAGTGAATTATAAGTTTTAATTCACTGATATTTCTCAATAAACCACCGAAAAGCATAAAATTATGTATCCCAATTAACTAGATCACATGTCTTCATATTTTACTTTGAACTTTTGTCTTTGATCCGTTGTGTGTCAGCTGGTTAAAATGCATCCATTAACACAATTCACACAAATGTCAAGTGTGTGCTAAGTCCGGATCAGGTTTACTAGAGTTCAACAACAAATGTCAAGTGTTAGTCCAGATCAGGTTTACCAGAGTTCAACAAGAAATGTTAAGTGTAAGTCCAGATCAGGTTTACTAGAGTTCAACAACAAATGTCAAGTGTTAGTCCAGATCAGGTTTACCAGAGTTCAACAAGAAATGTTAAGTGTAAGTCCTGATCAGGTTTACTAGAGTTCAACAACAAATGTTAAGTGTAAGTCCAGATCAGGTTTACTAGAGTTCAACAAGAAATGTTAAGTGTTAGTCCAAATCAGGTTTACTAGAGTTCAACAAGAAATGTCAAGTGTGTTCTAAGTCCAGATCAGGTTTACTAGAGTTCAACAGGAAATGTCAAGTGATTTCTAAGTCCACATCAAGTTTACTAGTGTTTCACAAGAAATGTCAAGTGTTTGCTAAGTCCAGATCAGGTTCACTAGTGTTTAACAGGAAATGTAAAGTGTGTGCTAAGTCCAGATCAGGTTTACTAGAGTTCAACAGGAAATGTCAAGTGTGTTCTAAGTCCAGATCAGGTTTACTAGAGTTGAACAAGAAATGTCAAGTGTGTTCTAAGTCCAGATCAGGTTTACTAGAGTTCAACAGGAAATGTCAAGTGATTTCTAAGTCCACATCAAGTTTACTAGTGTTTCACAAGAAATGTCAAGTGTTTGCTAAGTCCAGATCAGGTTCACTAGTGTTTAACAGGAAATGTAAAGTGTGAGCTAATTCCAGATCAGGTTTACTAGTGTTTAACAAAAAATGTCAAGTGTGAGCTACTTCCAGATCAGGTTTACTAGTGGTTAACAGAAAATGTCAAGTGTGAGCTAAGTCCACAGTGTTCTTGTATTCTGTTTTGTGTAGAATCTGAGTTTATCTGGATTGTGTAACAAACGAAGGATAATTGCCTGGAATACTTTCTATGGTTATTCTGTGTTAAAAACTGTAAACATTGAACATTGAAAATGATAGGGATCTTCAATTTTAACCCATGCAATAAAAGAAAGTGAATGTTCCAAATTTAATAATGATTATACAATACATCCTTTAGGCTCTTTCTGTAATAGCAAAGTCATCCTCCAATATTCACCAAAATTGATCATTTACTTCTAGATTTTTTCCCTAAAGGGGCATTTACTGTTATATTGGAACTTAATGTATAGCATGTGGTTTTCAGCGACGAGGACATTCGGTTCCAGAAAACCCGTCATGTGTTTGAGGACCTCCATCTGGGACATGCATCAGAGATCGAGTGTCGTGTGCTACACCATGTGTGTCAGATAGTGTCCACTCGGGCTGCTACTCTTACTGCTCTTGGTAGGTGTAAAATGTTTCAATACTGACATTAGCAAATGTTAAATGATAATTGTTGTTTGTGCCCCAGGCCACTTAGCCAATCAGTAAGGGTGTGGGGAGGGGGGGGGGTAACTGGAATCATGTCTGTCTGTCTGTTTGTCTGTCTGTCTGTCTCTTATTGTGTCTGTCTGTCTATCTGTCTGTGTGGGTCTCTCTGTGTGTCTGTTTGTCTGTCTTTCTGTCTGTCTCTCTCTCATTCTGTCTGTAGGTCTGTCTTTCTGTCTGTCTGGCATTCATTCTGTCTGCCTGTCCCTTCTTATTTCTGTCTGTCAATCTGTCAATCTGTCTGTTTGCCTGTCTGTTTGCCTGTCTGTTTGTCTGTCTGTCTGTCTGTCTGTCTGTCTGTCTGTCTGTCTGTCTGTCTGTCTGTCTGTCTGTCTGTCTGTCTGTCTGGTCTGGTCTGGTCTGGTCTGGTCTGGTCTGGTCGGGTCGGGTCGGGTCGGGTCGGGTCGGGTCGGGTCGGGTCGGGTCGGGTCGGGTCTGTTCTTGTGCTCATAGGGAACTTTTAGACCGCCTTTTTGTCCATCATTAGTAGTTTGTTTTTCATCATGCAACAACATTTATAGAGTTGATGTTTTAAGTTCAGGACATTCTGCCCTATCTCAAAAGATCAGCTACAGTAATAAAAAAAGAGCTGTAATCTGTGGAAAAAGGGGGTTTAATTAATGTGCGTATAGTGTTGTCTCAGATTAGCATGTGCAGTCCGCACAGGCTATTCAGGAACGACACTTTCCGTCTAAACTTGATTTTGCCAAGAAGAGACTTATTTGAAATAAAAAATATTATAAAAGCAGAAAGTGTCGTCCCTGATTAGCCTGTGCAGACTTCATAGGCTAATCTTGGGCAACACTTTATGCACATGCATTTAACCCCTTTTTCACAGAGCACAGTCCATATTAATTGTGAAAACTTTATTATTATCCCCCGCCATTGGCGGAGGGATATTGTTTGGCGTTGTCCGCCCGTCTGGCACTTTTGTGTCCAGAGCCATGTCTTGGAAGTGCATTGAAACTTGGTATGAGTATTATATGGATAAGAGGATGATGCGCGCCAAATGGCATTGTACACCATCTGTTAATAACGAAGTTATGGCACTTTGTATTTTGAAAAAATGCTACTTTTGTGTCCAGAGCCATATCTTTGAAGTGCTTAGGTGGATTTCATTGAAACTTGGTATGAGTATATATATGGATGAGAGCATGATTCAAGCCAAATGGCATTGTACACCATTGGATAATAATGGAGTTATGGCCCATCGTATCTTGACAAAATGCTTTTTTTGTGTGTGCAGAGTAATATCTTGGAAGTGCTTTGACGGATTTCATTGAAACTTGGTATGAGTATATATATAGATAAGAGGATGATGCATGTTGGCGTTGTCCATCTGTCCAGAAAACTTTTATGTCCAGAAGTATATTGGCGGGGGATATCAATTCAACGAATTTGCTTGTTTTCTAGAAGAGCAAGGCCCTGAGGTTTGTTCTTTTGGATGTACCATATTATAGTTATCCTCTGTTGGTTCAAATCATATCCCTGGGTTCCAAACTTGCCACGCCCAGGGTGAGCATTCCTAAGCCTTAAGGCTCTTTTGTTTTACTTACATTTTTTCTCTGGAGCAAAACAAAAACAAGAATACTTAAAGACTTGAAACTAAGAACCTCAATGTAAGTCATTAAGGGTATGTGCAGTGAAAAAAATACTCCATAACTGCTGCTACCATATAATATACCGTATTTAAAGTGATTGCCTCTTGTTAATTTTTGTTAAATTATCCGGAGCATATCGTAAAATCTACAAGATGTATCGACTGTTAACTTAACAGGTTGGTACGTGCTATTGAGGGACAGTGCAGAAGAACAAATACTTATGCTTTCATACTTTTAGACTTAGTGCCTTATGTAATATCTCTCATGAAATTTGTCCAGAGAATATATTGAAAGCAACTAAGAGGTATCTTTTTTTTTTTAGACCTTGTATGAAAATTTCTTGATCAAAATAATTTTCAAGTTTCTATGATATCATCATATGCAAATTTTCACGACATCATAAAATTAGTTTCTATGTGGCTTCATCTGTTGATAAGTTTCTATGACATCATCATTTTGAGATTGTCCATGACATCATTATACTAGCTTTTATGTGACATCATTTTACAACCTTCTATTACATCATCATTTTGCGAGTGTCATCAATGTGGTTGCAGGTTTGGCGACCCTTATTGATCGCGTGGCGAAGAACGAAGTGGGCGTGGCAGTAGATGGCGCTCTCTATCGCTATCATCCGACCTTCAAGACCATGCTGGAACAGAAGATTCCCTTGTTCCTGAAAAAGGACAAAATGGTCAGTGTAAGTTTTGTCATTTTTCAGAAAAAACATAGGTAATATTCACAAAGCTTGAAAAAAGCAAACATAAAGTATGTTAGTATTTATGGGAAATACTGGAATTCTGTTTTCCTTGTTCAAAGGAATGGTTTCAATTTGGCATGTGGCAAAATGAGAAGCACATATTGAACCAGTATCAGAGTAACCTTAGTGCTCTGTGAAACGGGGGTTTAATACATGTGTGTAAATTGTTGTCCCAGATTAGCCCATGCAGTCTGCACAGGCTAATCAGGGACAACACTATCCGCTTTTTAAATTTTTTGTTTAAATTAAAGAAAGTCTCTTCTTAGCAAAAATCCAGTTTTGGGTGGAAAGTGTTGTTGGTGGTATGCCTGTGAGGATTGCACAGGCTAATCTGGGATGACAATTTATGCACGTGCATTTATCCCCCATTGTTTTGTGTCTCGAGGCACATTTTATTCTCATATTAAAATTATGTTCAATGAGAATTCTCGGTACAGTTGATGTTTAAATTCAACTGATGGAATGATTGAGATTAAGGAAAAGTACAAACTTATGAATGTTTATTGACTGGGTGCCCAGGCCTTATGATTTAGGAAAAATTATCAAAATTAACCTGTATTGTTACTTATTTTTATTATCCCGAAGGAGGGCATATAGTGATCGCACTGTCAGTCCGTCTATCCGTCCGCCTGTCCGTCACACTTTGTGTTTAGGTTTCGAAAAATGCTCATAACTTCTATGTCGCTTCAGATGTAACCTTCATACTTGGTATGCATGTGTATATGGACAAAGCCTTTCTATACGCTCACAAATTTTGACCCTGGTGACCTTGACCTTGAACTTGGGGTCCGCGTTGAGGTTTCAAAATCTGCGTTTAGGTTTCGAAAAATTCTCATAACTTTTATGAAAGCGTTTTTCGAGGGCATATGTCATACATGGAGACAGCTCTCGTTGAAAGATTCGATTATAACATTGTGTTAATATACTTTAACTTAAAAAGAGAGCAGATTGCATGTTTAAAAATGTTTAATAATGATCAGTCATGTAAGCTGTACAAAAACATGGAGGTTGTACCAAGAGGACTGATTTGAGCCTTTCCTCTTGACTTCAAGTAAAGTGGCAATCATCAACCACAATAAGATATGTCGATCAATCCAGGGTTGTCATTAAAAGTCATCATAGGATCCTCTCTGTGGGAAATTGAGGTTGATTGCTTGTGGGTAAAGTGTCGTCCCAGTTTAGCATGTACAGTCCACAGATGATAATCATTTACAACGCTTTTCGCCGAAACTCGAGTTGGGTTTTAAAAGAGACTTCTTTTAAACAAAAAATGACTTGAAAACAGAAAGTGTTGTCCCTGATTAGACTGATTTGAGTGCACATGCTAATCTGGGATGACAACATACACATGAGCATTAAGCCCCTTTTTCCCAGAAAAAGACTGTTATATAAGTTTCATCCAAAGCTGAATGACAAAGGTAAAGTTGTAGGACACAATTGTTATAATACAAATTACCATTTTGAAGTTCATGATCATAAAACAAATTTATCAGAATTTTAAAGGATCAATATTATCTGCAATCATTTGTGAAGAATATCAACAATCTTCATATTTGTGTATGATTCAGTTTCGTCTGGTCTCGGCTGCAGACGGCAGTGGTCGTGGTGCAGCCCTGGCGGCAGCAGTTGCAGAAAGGATAAAGGGAAACCACTGCGCTCTGAGCACTGACATACCAAATACGGGTGACAATGCCCACACTGACACACCAAATACGGGTGACAATGCCTGTACAGCTGAAGAGGGGAACAAGACCCCAGATGCCTCTGTGGTCAATCAAATGTCTGATGCAAAGTGAGATTGTGAAGAGAGAAAAAATTAGATCTTAAATCTTATACTGCCTGCGGAAAATATATGATTGGATTTTCACCAAAAAGAAAAAAGAGTTGGAAGTAATATCAGGTATTGCCAGCTGCAATATGTGTTATGGTTTTCAAGAAGACACAAAATGACAAAAAAGTTGACAATGGTCATGTATTTTAATTCTTCAAATCATTAAGAAAGCAATTAATACTGAATTATTTTGATATTCTTGTAGTGCACATAGGAATTCCTGAATATAAATGACTGGAACTGCACAAGTCAACCATAGTTTTGTGTACAACTTTGTTTCAACATTTATTTAAAAAATAATGTTTGGCTTTATTACAATCACGATAGAGACATTCACTCCCTTTGTGTAGTTGACAATTTTCTTTAAATAATATAATTGTAAATTTGATAGTTTAAAGCCCTTGTTCACAAATACCTTAGAAATGTAAACCCCCTGTCCATAAATACTAAAATTTGTTAAAGCCCGTATCCACAAATACTTTAGAATTTTAATTTCCATACATACCGGTACTTACATTTTAAAAGCCACTGTCTGCAAATGAATTTCATCTTTAAAGCCCCTGTCTGCAAAAACTTTACAACTTTGAAGCCCCTGTCCTCAAATACATTACAATTTTGTAGCCTCTGTCCAAAAATCCTTAAAATGTACAGCCCATGTCTACAAATATTTTACAATTTTAAATCCCCTGTCTACAAATTCTTATCTTTTTAAAGCCCCTGACCACAACTATTCAACATTTTTAAAGCCCCTGTCCACAACTATTCAACATTTATAAAGCCACTGTCAACAGGTACCTAAAAAAACTTTTTTAATTGTTTTTATCTAAATGAAAATTTATAGGACAAAATTACAAAAAAATACATTAGAGTCAGTAAAATTATAACGTTTTGGTATGTATCTTATAAGTAAAGTATGCATATCGTTCCCATCAGGCATCTTTGACAAATAAACATTTGAGCCTCGCACTGTGAAAAGGGGGTTTAATGCATGTGAGTTAAGTGTCGTCCCAGATTAGCATGAGCAGTCTGCACAGGCCAATCTGGGACAAAACGATCCGCTAAAACTGGATTTTTCTAAAAAGAGACCTTATTTAAACGAAAAATATCACAAAAGTGGAAAGTGTCGTCCTTGATAAGCTAGTGAGGACCTTTTGTGACAACTTATGCTTGATTAGCATGGATAACATGTTTGTCTGTGGTTAGGGGCAACTTATGCTTGATTAGCATGGATAACATGTTTGTCTGTGGTTAGGGGCAACTTATGCTTGATTAGCATGGATAACATGTTTGTCTGTGGTTAGGGGCAACTTATGCTTGATTAGCATGGATAACATGTTTGTCTGTGGTTAGGGGCAACTTATGCTTGATTAGCATGGATAACATGTTTGTCTGTGGTTAGGGGCAATTTATGCTTGATTAGCATGGATAACATGTTTGTCTGTGGTTAGGGGCAACTTATGCTTGATTAGCATGGATAACAGGTTTGTCTGTGGTTAGGGGCTTTCAAACAACTCATACTGAGATTGCTTTGATAAAGATGTGTTTGAGCAGGCTGATCAGGGTCCTCACAATTACTACTATGCAATTTTCCGGATTTTGAGACAGAAGTAGCAGACTTGTGTAGCAGACAATATGGGAGTGTTTTTATCTGGATTTCCATATATAAACTGTTTTATATGGATTTGTGTTTAACTTAAATACTCATTCTTTGTAAGTTTTATTAGTATTATTTTGGTGCTTAAAATGCGCTTTTAATTGGTATAGCTTGGGCATTAAATGGATGGAAGTTTCATAATATGGAGCAATTTTTCTGGTCTATAAACTTGAAAAAAAGTTTGTGTTATATAGTCATAAATTGTGTAAGTAGTAAATATACTGACATGTGCTGCGGGTAATAAAAATGTATACTCCTTAACAAATAGGGCATGTATTATTGTCCCCTACCGGTTTCACCGGAGGGGACTTATGGTTTGCGCTCTGTGTGTCCGTCACTCTGTCAGTCTGTCAGTCTGTGAGTCTGTCACACTTTTCTGGATCCTGCGATAACTTTAAAAATTTCTTAATATTTTTTCATGAAACTTGAAACACGGATAGATGGAAATATGGACATTATGCACATCATTTCATTTTGTTCCTATGTAAAAAAAATTATGGTTACTATGGCAACAAATATTTTTTTTATATATATTTCTGACAATGGTGGAGCCTGTAAGGGACATATATTGCTTGGCACTAGTCTTGTTATTAAAACTTCGGTGTTAATTTTACTATATGATTCAGTCTTGGTTGTGTGTATGTTGTTGTACTTCCAATGTCGTCTAGTTGTTCTGTTTTGAATATTTGTATAGTTTTGGTTGTCTTGGTTTATTCTACCAATGGTGGTAAGGAATATTATGACTGAAAACCCCCCAAAATAACCACAAATGTTGATGATCTGAAAATCAACCTGACCGTCCTATTTAAACATTTACCATGATTTTAAAAACATGAATTAAATACGAGATTTGTTTAACCCATTTATGCCTAGCGTCGAGAAAAAAGGCCTTGGCAAACAGAGTAGACCCAGATGAGACGCCGCATGATGCGGCATCTCATCAGGGTCTGCACTGTTTGCTTAAAAGAATTTCTGTAAGAAATATTCTAAATATAGAAATAAATATACTAGACATCCCTAATTTTGGAAATAAATTGATCCAATTTAGAAGGATGGGAGAGTCCACTAGGCATAAATGCGTTAATGTACCAAAAAGTATTCATTTTACTTTTTTTTGTACCATTTTAGTCTGTGATTGTTCGCTGGAATTATTGTGTAGGTACGATTGGTATGGTATGAAATTGTTTGTATGTTTGGTTGTTTGATCAGTTCATGTATGGATGTATGTGCCATATCTCATATACCAGTGCCATATATTATATCTAATAAAATAACCAATTGTATATTGATTGTACATGATTGTTTGTTTGTTTTCCAGTCAAGTTAACTAGCAAGAAGATAACAAGATTTCAATACCAAATTTGTATTGGAATCATTAAAAACCGTGGATGAATTTACTGAATGAGTTACATGAAATATTTGTAAGTATTTGCAAACACGTGTATTTAGATGTTCAGATAGTTTTGAATGTTAGATTTATCTCTAGTTGTGTTGCATTTCTAGTTGCATGTATCACATGTAGTGTTATTTTATGATATGCTTCATTTGGAGATAATTTATTTGTATATTTGCAGCTTAACTATGTAAAAGCCCAGGCCTTTTGACCTTCATACGCTGCGTGTATACTTGTCATTGAAATGACATCTTATCTGAACCCGACCCCTCTCCCCCAAGCTTCAAAGGAATGATCCCTGGATGATCCTTTTTCAAAGTTAATATACCAAAACATGGATTTTAAAATTTGAAACTTAAAAATAAAAATCCTGTGTGAAACCCTAAGAGTCGGGGGTTAATTATTTGTTGTGTAAGCACATTAAGTGGTCCCCTACTATGTTTGTTCACTCATGCCCCTCCACGGGTCATAAATAGCCATGGCCATGGGGTCAAATTATTTTTATTACTAGAACAATCTCTGAAGGTTTTATAATTGATGTTTACAATCATATGGTGGCTCTTCCCATAGACTGGTGAATAATGCCATTGGTTCAAAATCCATGCCCCATGACACAGGTTTAGACTTTTTCAGTTCCAAGAGATATTAATGTGTTAAAAAATGTCACAATTATTTTTATCATTTATTAGGTTTTGTTTCATGTTGTATTTTCACATGATATATTATCAATAACATTATTTGTATTGCCTATGAATGTTTTCTTTATATTCATCAGGGAGCGGATATTGACAGGAGTTGAAACGAGTATTTGACCCTTACTGTAGTCAATTCAAATTTATGCAAAAATTAATCAACCGGTTTTATTGATTTATACGTTATCTTGTTGCTTATTAATTCCTCTTTCAAAAAAATATAACTTTTAGTATATTTCCGTTGTTATTAATGGATGTATAGTGAGTTAAACACGAGAAATACACATTTTTAGCTTGATTATTATATATGAAATATATATAGTGGAGCTATCCTACTCACCCCGGCGTCGGCGTTTCCGTTAGCATTAGCGTGCAAATGTTAAAGTTTTCGTACTACCCCAATTATTTTCATTGTCCCTTGATATATTGCTTTCATATTTTGCATACTTGGTTACCAACATGACCCCAACCTATAAACAAGAGCAGACAACTCTATCAAGCATTTTTTTCATAATTATGGCCCCTTTTCCACTTAGAAAATGCAGCAAATGTTAAAGTTTGCATACTACCCCGAATATTTTCAATGTCCCTTGACATATTGCTTTCATATTTTGCATACTTATTTACCATCATGACCCCAACCTATAAACAAGAGCAGACAACTGTATTAAGCATTTTGACAGAATTATTGCCCCTTTTATACTTAGAATATGCATATTATTGATAAATCTATGTTAATGACGTGAGTGGGTACATCAAAATGTATAACATCGGCGCTTCGATGTACGCTAATCGATAGCTACTGGTTACGTAACAAAGTATCGACAAGCTATTTGCCGATACGGTCCCGTTTCATATCCGTCTCATCTAGAGTCCGTGTATTCATATATGAAATTATAAATCTATACTCGTTATCACCATTATAGTAATATATTACAACATTAAATTTTCGAGTCAATTTCCAATGCGCTGGTTGGTATTTACAATAAGCAGATTTAGAATGCTTACGAGGTCATCTTACAATCTTATATTTTGTTAACCATCAAAGGGACATTTTCACAGATTTTGGCAGGTATTGAAGTTTGTCATTAATTGATTTATATTGCTAGATAAAAACATTGAGTCTAAAACGCTCCAGTAAATAACAAGAAAAAAAGAAAAGAAAGGAAAAAAGTAACCTTCAACTGGCCTCGAACCACTGACCCCTGTAGTAAAAGT
This sequence comes from Dreissena polymorpha, assembly GCF_020536995.1. Taxonomy (NCBI): domain Eukaryota; kingdom Metazoa; phylum Mollusca; class Bivalvia; order Myida; family Dreissenidae; genus Dreissena; species Dreissena polymorpha. The sequence goes on along the minus strand of NC_068368.1, from coordinate 12,254,044 downwards.
CTACCTCTTAGACCATTCGGCCATCCGTGCCCATACTATAGATGATGTATTTTATACATTTGTTTGTTTTATTTGTGCATACATATCAAGCAATTTACAATTCAATGCAATCAAGGCAATAAGTAACGTATAGATTGCATTATTATCATATTCAGAAACATGCATTACATGAATGGTGCCATTTATCACAGATCCAAATAAGATTACGACATGATGTATACACAGGATAACCCGTAAAGCTTAGACATGTAAACATGAAAAAGCTTATTTCCAACGGGGTCCCTGGATTTAGTCGAACAGATCTTATACGTGACTATAAATATATTGTTTTTTCAGTTCTTAATATATAATCGACATGATCCTACACATGATTTCTTCTACGAATTAAGTGAATCTTTCAAAAGTTGACATGATAGTACACTGACACGAATAAAAAACATAAAAATAATGAATTACATAAAAATAAAACAAATCTAAAAGTAAAAATACATGGAATTCTCGTCTACCTTCATATCATTTAATAGATGTGTCTTAACAAGTTTCTTAAAAGTAAATTTCGATTCGATGGACTTTATATTATCGGGTAATGCATTCCAATCCGTAATACCATTGTAGTAAAATGAAGAACTAGTAAAGCCATCAACTTGAGGTACATAAAAATTAAATCGGGATCTATTCCCATACTGATGGACATCTGTACATTTGACAAAATTGTCTTTCATATAGCTTGGACATTTATTGTAGAAAATCTTATGGATGTGGTTAAGCCGAAGTTGCTTGCATCTTTGTTCAACGTTCAATAAACCAAGTTCTTCAAAATGCGATACAACAAGTGATGTCCTACAATGGGAATTGTTAATAAAACGAACCATTTTATTTTGGACTATTTGTAACTTGTGCTTAAGCTGTTTCGTGAGTCCACAATACCACGAAGAGGATACATAATCTAAATGACATTGTATTAAAGAATTACATAAGCTTTTTCTAAGACTTTTATTTAAAAAATCACGTTGTCTATATAAAAATTTAAGTCTAGAGTTAACCTTCTTGACGATATTATTTACAATAGAAGTACCGGACAAATCAGCATCTAGAATAGAACCAAGATATTTTACATACGTCTGAGATTTTATAACATGATCATTACATTGTATATGAAAATTGTCCACCTTGGTGAGTTTACGTTTCGAACCAAAAAGAATACATTCTGTTTTGCCTAGATGGAGGGATAGCTTATTGTCAATTAACCATTTACTACAGGACTCGAGTTCTTTGCCTAAAACTTGACTGATGGTACTTGGATCTTTATGTGAATACAAAATAGCACTGTCATCAGCATAGAGTATTAATTTACAGTTGGATGATATACTTGTTTTCATATCATTAACGTAGGTCAAGAACAAAAGAGGACCCAGTATACTCCCTTGGGGAACACCACACACTACTGATTTGAAATCCGATTTAGCGGCATGTACAGACTGCGTCCTATCAGCTAGGTACGAGCGAAACCACTCCACAGACTCCACTCCCATCGCACGAAGCTTCCGACACAGAATGTCATGATCTACAGTGTCGAATGCCTTCTGTGGATCTAACATAATCATACCAGTAAACAAGCCATTAGAGGTTTGTCCACGTATATGATCAGACAGGTGAATAAGACAGGAGTCAGTGGAGTGATTCCCCCTGAATTCACTCTGATACTCATACAACAGACCGTTCTTCACTAAAAAGGATTCCAACTGGTTGTATACAGCTCTCTCTAATATTTTTGAAACAATGGACAAAATACTAACCGGTCTATAATTAGAAACCTCGGACCTATTGTCTTTCTTAAACAGTGGTTTTACCTTAGCACTTTTTAAATCAGTGGGAACTACATTGTTAAAGGGGCCTTTTCACAGATTTTGGCATTTTTTAACTTATTCATTAAATGCTTTATATTGATAAATGTAAACATCGGATCGTAAAAGCTCCAGTAAAAAATCAAGAATAAAATTAAAAAAAGGAAAAGAACATTGCCCGGAGCAGGATTCGAACCAGTGACCCCTGGAGTCCTGCCAGAGTCCTGAAGTAAAAACGCTTTAGCCTACTGAGCTATTCCGCCGAATACACATACTTGACGTATTTTATACCTTATATAAGCAATCTTCGTAGTTTCACAAAATTTAACGACAAAAACAGAACTCTCCAAATAATTCAATCGTTTCGCGTTGCAACGCTTTATAATTTTTAGGTTTTAAAATCGTCAAAAGATGCATATAATGGCTATATTAGACCATGGTAAATGTTCAGTATTACTGTTTCCTCACAAATATCATAACTAAAACGAAAATGTGCGAATCTGAAACAACTTTTTTCAATTTTGTCAATTTACCAAAGCGTGAAAAGATCCCTAAATGTTAGATGCTGTATTAAATAGATTTGGAGCAGTAGGAAGCTTATCAACTAGTACTGAAGCAACAGTTGTGAAAAAATAGTTAAAATGATTGGCTATTGTTTTAGCTTCAAAACATAGGTTGCCCTCTACATTTAAAACAACATTGGGTGAGGATTTACTATTATTGCTATGACCTAACGATTTTAAGTGAGACCACAGACTTTTAGGATTGTGTTTGTTTTCTTCTAATTGATCACAAATATATTCTGCCTTTGCTTTCTTCACAGACCTTTGGACTTTATTTCTATATGAACAAAACTTTTGAAAAAATTCCTTATTATTAGTTTTTTTAAATTTGTACATAAAATAGTCCCTAATTTTAATTAGTTCTAAAATATCGGAATCCATCCATGGCTCTGTTCTCTGCTTTAAACGAACTTCTTTGGTTGGAGCTACACTATTCAAAACTGTCAAAAATTTGTCTTTGAAAAATAACCAAGATTCTTGTACGGTGTCAGCAGTAAACATAGAATTCCAATCACAAGTGTTCAGTTTGTTAATAAAATCTTCCACAGTATAGTTTTTCATACACCGAACAAGAACTGTGTTATGCTTACTTATTTTATTTTGCTAGTTTTTCTTGTACAATATACTGGGAAATGGTCACTAAGATTTATGGGTAAAGTACCATATTGTGAAACTTTATTACTTTGATTACACAAGATATGATCTAAAATTGATGAAGTTGTTTCAGTTATTCTAGTAGGATGAGCAATCATTTGTTGTAGGTTAAAAATGTCTAATAAAAGTGCATATTTTTTAAACAGTGAACACATTTTGTTTTTACATTATATACATACACTATTTTAAAATATAAAAGAAAATGAGAGCAAGGAACGACAACTCTGCGTGGAGATTGGTCTCGAAGTTTTTTTTCAGGAAAACTTAAATATGCTATCAACTCAAGATTTATTCATAACTGAAATAAGTAGTAAGATGTTTGATAAAATATTGCCTTGGTATGTGAAAACATTCGGACATTGCTAAGGGTGTTTGACGGCTTTTACGCAGGTAGGTGTTGTTAAAAGTTAATATAAGTTAATTGTTATATGTTTCGCTTGTTGGTTATAATCTCATTTTATATTGCTGCTATGCGTTAACGATGCACCGTGTTGTATGCCCATACAATGGCAATAGATTGAAAAAAATGAAACCCGATTTTATGTAGGACTAACGACGAAAAATACGCAGAATAAAATCTTGCAATTTGACAACAATCGGAGTTTTCTTTTTTCTAAGACCTCAAAGAAAACGATGCAAGTGCAGATTAGTTTAAAACCGAAGGGAAATATGTCTGTGCAATAATATTTTAGTTTCGTTCGAAATGCATTATGTCATTTAGTCTTATCGTTTATATACTCGGCTGGGGGACTTTTGTAAAGCTTTCGATAGCGTGGATGTAAATTTATATGAGCAGGGGTCTATACAAACCTATATTGTTTGTATAGGTTCCCTATTATAAGTTATAGGAGAGAGAGTGCGTACTTTTGAACCTGCGATTTCTTATAAATGTTCGTTTATCTTGTGTGATATCAACCGTAGACTAGCATACCGCCAAAGCATTTAGATTTGTGTTAAATATTTTAACCTGTCGGTAAATAAGCCAAGTTTGTGGAGCGAATCTTCCTGCTTTCTTTTCACAGATTTTGGCAGGTATTGAAGTTTGTAATTAAATGCTTTATATTGATAAATGTAAACATTTGATATAAAAAGCTCCAGTAAAAATCAAGAATAAAATTAAAAAAGAAACAAGGTAATCCTCAGCAGGGCTCGAACCAATGAGTCCTGGAGTAAAAAGTCTACCACTTAGACCTCTCGGCCATCCTTCCTGATACAATGACAATTGTATTTTTTACTTTATATAAGCAATCCTCGTAATTTTACAAAATTTAACGACAACAACAGAACTCTCCAAATTAATAATTCGTTTCGCGTTGCAACGCTTTATAGTTTCCAGGTTTTTAAATCGTCAAAAGATGCATATAATAGCTATTTTAGAGCATGGGAAATGTTCAGTATTACTGTTTCCTCACAAATATAGCTAAAACGAAAATTTGCGAATCTGAAACAACTTTTATTACAACTTCGATTTGTCAATTTACCCAAACGTGAAAAGAACCCTTTTGAACTTTGAAGTATCGCATCACCATAAAATGTGGATGTGCAAGACACCTGTTCAACCCCAGATTGAATTACGCTTGTTTCTATGCGGTGACGCCATTCTAACATTTTAAAAAAGGAACCGTGATAATAAAGAAGTTGCAACTTTTAATGCGCACTAATTAATATCCCCCATAAGCCCCCGGAGTCCAGAATTGTCTGTTAACCGCATCTTTTTAACCCTTTGCATGCTGGGAAATTTGTTGTCTGCTAAAATGTCGTCTGCTTCATTTCTAAAATTAGCATTTTCTTTGATTTTTTTCAAAGAAAACTATGAGAATATCAAACAGTTTGGATCCTGGTGAGACGCCACGTTCTGTGGCGTCTCATCTGGATCCAAACTGTTTGCAAAGGCCTTCAAAATTCGGTTCCAGCACTGAAAGAGTTAATTTGAGGATTGTATAATGTCACTTAATACAAATATCGTTATTAAATGATGGCATTATCAACGCTAAGAAAAGTCCAGGACACAGCCAAAACCGAGGAAAATAAAGTCTACAGGTAGTTCTCATTTCACTTTCAAAACTATGTTTAGGATCATGTTAGAATCGAGTTAAAATTAAGGTATTGGTCCCTAGCTATTTAACATATCATGCTCACGCAGTCGTAGTTATGTTCCTTGTGTATATTTTTTGTTTCACAGTCTTAAATTATTTTCCGCGAAATGAGCTAAGCTTCCTGCATGGAAATAAAAATTGAAGATTACTTTCTGCAGAAAATATCATGAAAAGATTTTTTATAATGCAGTGTAAAGAAAATATCATGCAATAATTATTTATTAAACAGTTTAATTACTCATTTAGGGATCCGCTAGTTCATTGAGATGGTAGAAACATCGATGGTTATTAAAGAGATATGCGTATTTAACAATATATGCTATGTTTATAGGTGTCTATCACAACCGTTGTTTATTTTTTATTTATTTTTTTTCACTTCATATACGCTTATATTTGTTAATGCAGCATCAACATACTAAAACAATATCCCGGAAAGAGAAAAATAATGCATTTGAATATAAACCGTACTTTCGTTTTGACAACTGACGACAGAAATGATTCGATGTACGATGTGAATCTAAATTTAGTTTTAGTGCAGATTCGTTTATACGACACACGAACACTAACTCCGATTCAAATAAAAAGACAGTTCCGCTCGGCTTAGAGGACTGGGACAATCATGTAAAATATCGAATACAATATTTATTTTTTATAAACAACTGGTAGCAAGATGAGTTGCAGATAATGGGTCATTTACAACATTTTAACTAACTCTTGACCTGTAAATTCTTTTCAGCTCAATTCAACAGTGAAAAATGCGCATAAGATAATGTCAGAAGCATTGTTAGGGTAAGGTAGATGTAAACAAATTAAAAAATATTAATTTAAATCTATGAAATATATTACTTTATTGAATATATAGGTAAAAAGTAATTGGGCTTTTGGCAATTGAAATCGGGCATGTATATTGCTATGTTTGGGGCGATCCATTTCTATGCATTTTGAATGTATTGACTGACGGGTTTGCTTCCATACATTTTAATGGTCACATTAAAATATCTGTTGCTGTTTTCATTTCTGAAAAATATTACTAGAATTGTTTGCTATAAGGTATATCTAACAAAAAACCCCGGTATAAACAGTTCAGTTCAAAAACTCGTTATAAAAACTCGTTTTCACGCTGGTCGTCCGGATACTACGATAAACATCGATGATGGAGAAAAACAACAGCCATATGTGAGAGATCCTCAGTTTGCGTATAATTGATATTTTAAGCTCTAGATAGGGAACACGGTGGAGTTGATAAATTCTATATCCTTTTGTAAAGATAAGAGAGAATTTCACAAATGCCAAATACCTTATGCCCACCACCACCCCACGCCCACTAAATGTTTTATTAAGTGGCTGAATGATGTTGTAGACACTTCGATTCCCGATTAAGGGAATGTCGGATAAATAAGACTTTGAATTGGGCACTATCCGAGATTTATCTTCGTCTTGAAATGCGTTTATTTATTTCGACTATTCTTACCAAACATTTTGAAGTAGGAATTAATTTGCGTAGCCAAGTGCGACACATGTGAAATCTATGCATACCTTTATTACAAACGTATAAACATGTAACCAATGGTCATGTTCGTTTTCAAAAATCACATTTAATATTCAACCTCTATCTGGAAATAATCTGGATTAGTTAAATGTTTAAATAAGATTTATATTCTTATTTCTAAAGAAATATATTTCAAGTGACGACCGGAAACTATAGTCAACACGAGGAACCTGTTTTAGTGGTAACTTCTGGTTTAGTGAATTGAAAATATAACGAATGTGTATCAACACAATTTTATTTAATTTTACTTATAGATGGACTCTAGATGGTACGGTACAAAACTATTATTATAGCCTTCTTACTTTTACAGTATTCCAATGCGAATTTGCATTTGTGGTTCACAATAAAAGAATGTGTTATTAAAATATGTCGGGTAATCGGTTTTACAACATCAATGGTCATTGAGATGAACGGCTAAAAAAGTGTCAATTAAAATAAGGTATTCGACATGTCAAACATTTGACTTTCTGCACATATGTTAGTAGACTAAAAATAGCATGTTGTTACATTAATAGACACATTAATCTTAACATAAATTCGATTAGTAAACACGTTCTTGTTTTATTTCTAAATATTTTTTATTTAGTTAAAATGGTCTTATTTGGATATCCTGTTCATGCTGATTTTTAACGTCATTTTCTCGTGTTTTTTTTTTTCAAGCAATCCTCCGTTCCCTAGCAAATTTCTTTCTTCGCAATACGACGTGCTATACCATATATCGGCCAATCAATGTTACTTGTCTGCAAACCCAATGCACGTAATTGGAAAAACACTAAAAAACTCGCCACTCGTACTTGGCTTTTGTTAGTTGTTCGCGTAGCGAACAGCTAATGTTGTTACTGAAAATTTCATGTCAGTTCGGCCTATCTACGGAAAGCCTACTACCCGCCACACATGCCGTATCCGCGCGAGAAAGAGTTGTATAATTTATGCAAGAGGTTTGAGTTCTCCAACTATGCTCATTCGCAAATGGAAACATTATGTGAATATCGTGTGAAATGGAATATTTTTGAACGGAGCTAATATAGAAAAGAATCAATAAATGTTTGTAGTATACGTGTCGCGGAAGCTGCGTCTTAATGACGTGGTACAGTCATTCTAATTTGAGGCCATTAATAGATTCGGGAAAACAGCGCAATAGTATAAGGTTACGCTTGTTTATTATATCAATTTATAAAACGTTGAACATGAGTTCAACAATAACTTCAGGGATACGATAGACAACAACAAATATGCTTCTTAATTGCTTAAACCGAATATACAAAACAAATATAACAATAATTATTTGTTTCGTAATCTCGTTCATGCTTCTACAGCGGGGTTAAATTTGATATTTCTGGGAAATATTCTTTGGTTATCAACAGATAGTGGCGATCTTTTGTATTTACTGGTGCTAACAACGCAATAGTAGAAGGTTAAGGTTGTTTATATTCACAGTTCTCAATTTATAAAACGTTGAACATGAGTTCACCAATTACTACAGGTATACTATATAGACAACCTCGAAAATGCTTTATAATCGCTAAAACCGAATATTAAAAACAACTAAATATAACAAGAAATATATTTGAAAAAGGTAGTCGGCGTATATGCTGACTTTGAAATAAAGTTTGCAATTTACGTTTCTAAATAAACTGAAACAAAAGCTTAACTATTGTGTTGTTTTTTTCACTTGTAAGTCGCATATTCACCGCATCAAAAATGTGTGTTATCATTGTCAAACCACAAATTAGTGTAAGTAGATAAAAAGTATACTATGGGAGTGCACATCATATGTGTCCTAACATGCCTTATTATGAGTTTATTTCTTCGCTATCGAAATATATCGTATGTTAGTATTTGATTTAAACGCAGTTTTCTTTCGACACATTTAAATCACACTTTCATAGCCGCGTCATGCGAAAATGGTTCATATGCGTTTTGGCCTGCGTATCTTTAACCCAAAATCACTCAATGTGTTATGGTCTCATTATGTATCTCCTGACCAGACTGAGAAATGCGCAGGCTGAATAAGCTATATATATATATATAATAGGCTCATATGGAATAAGACCCATTATCGCATGACGAGGGTCATTAAAAATCTAATTTCGAATTGTAAATGGCACATTTTAGAACAATGCTTTTCGATACAAAATTGAATTTAAAATGGCAAACTTGTAAATAAGGGCAGCCTATCAAGGCGTTCAGGAACGATTTCCAGACGTGCTGACCGAGTACGGCAAACATTGTGGTTGTATAATTAAACGATTTTCCTCTTATCGTGACACTATGCTATTTCGGTAATGTTTGTTTTTTTCATCTTGAAAGCAAAAATGTGTTAAACAATAGTCAATTATATTTTCACCGGACGATTTAGTGAACGAGAAATGACCCTGAAATTCTGCGAGATGGGTTTTAACGCGTAATTTTAACTGGGCCACAATTAGTGTCGTTTGAACACACATAGAGTAGTCCGGAATTCCTTACACTGAACAGTGCTACTTCCTTTGCGCTGAGTACAGACACGGTGATGTAGCCAAAGTTCAGAAATTTTATCTCGATTCTACCTATGAAATATTCGAAAATATTCACGCGTGTCTGCTGGCGTTATGTAAAAGCCATTTAAGGTCAAAAGCTTGGTAAAACAGCCACGCCGAAAAAGCGCATTAGTGCTCTATACCTATGCTTTGGTCAGAGTTGTTGACACCGTGTAAACTGCTAGGGTAACAAGTATTGCATAAACAACAAAGTACGGGTCAACAGGGCTTTCTTCATGACTACCTAATTCGTGAGTAAAAAGTATTGCTCGCAGATTTATTTTTTATTTATTTTCATCAATTTTCTTATTGTATATTTTGAATTTGTATATGGTGTCAAAAATCAAAAGTTTTGTAAAGGAAATTTTTCATCGTGAAATTATATTCTTAGTGAGATAGGTATTCGATATTCCAACAATATTCATTTAATAAGATGGTGCAAATTGTCTTTATATTCCGTTCTTCTAACCATTTTTATCATACTTTCTATGCTTTCAGAACGTCAAAAAAAGGGTCATGTTGTTGTCATTTTGTCTAAGATATCTATATAAAATAAGTAGGATGATAACAAGTGCACACAAATCTCGACCCGTGCGTTATGACACACTCTTTATAAATTTGAATGGCGTGAGTTCATTTCAAACTTGAGATTCATTTTGAAAAATGAGTTGCGTCTTAAATTTTGCAAAAGCGAACAACTTCAGTGCCTTCAGCGCTTTGATTTTTCTGTGTTATCGAAGAGCCATCCGTATAACGATGTACCCAGAAAACCAGCGCGAGTTCAAAAACGCGTTATAAAAATGTGAACAGATCATCATAAACAAAAATCCGAATCTTTAAGTTTTGAAGGAATATATTCGGATTTTCCGACAAGCTTTTACCGTAATATTTGTCATATACGGACCCTTTGCAATATAATATAACGAAATCTATATTTGGCATACATGTAACGCGAATTGTAGTAAATATATTTCCAACTTTGAAAGATAGGCTAATTTTAATTTATAAATGTCTTAAGGTAAGATGAGCTTAAGACTTTAAGAAATATTGGTTGTGAAATGTTTTGTATACGTCGCATGTGCTGGGTTGTCGTTGAATAAGTGGGTTATTATCGCAATTCTGGTTTTTAAGTTTTTTTGTTATTTTGAAGGCCAATAAATGTATATAATCTGGTTATTCTGCCGAAAACAGAGTATTGGTCATTGGTCAGTCCTGAAAATAATTCATTTAGCATAATATACTTCCGTTTGAGCCAACATATTAATAATTATATTTATGTCTTGCATAAGCAATAACGCGTTTAATGTTTGCTTGGAGACGAAACTTAGCAGTCTGAATACGATTTAGTTATTTAGATATAAATTCATATTAAGGTTAAGAAATATCGATCACAGTGACCTTATTAATAATTCTTATTTTTATAACAAGGAATAACAATGGTATACAATTTTCAAATGTCCATCACGAATCGTGGTAGTATAGACTTGATGAACAATTGGTTATGTAATTGATTAAGGAAGTTTAAACGCATATTGGATGGCAATAAAGTAAGAACAAATCACGTTAGGAAACTTAAATATTAAAAAAAAAAACAGATGGGGAAATTATCATCATTATAATGATTATCATTAACAACAACAGTTGCCACCAGCATCGTATAGCACCATCTCCATCAGCTGATTACTTTAAATAGTATTTTTGTAATTGCAATATTCTAATGGCATCAGGTCAAGGGACTTGTTCACAATTTGGCTAAATGAATATTTGTAAACAAATGTCATACATTAAAAAAAAGAATGTACACATTTTGTTTAAACAAGCAAGCTTACACTCCTGACGAAGAAACATATAAAAATATGGGCCCTCTCTGTGTAAAGGGAGTTTAATTTATGAGCGTAAAGTGTCATCCCAGGTTAGCCTTCGCAGTCCGCACAGGCTAATCAGGGACGACACTTTCCGCCTAAACTGGATTTTTTTCTAAGAATATATTTTATTTATCTAAATATATCATTAAAGCGGAAAGTGTCATTCCTGATTAGCCTGTGCGGACAGCAAATGTTAATATAGGACGGCACTTTACGCACATGCATTAAAGCCCATTTTCACAGAGCAAGGCCCATATTGGTTCATTAAAGGACGATAATCATTCGACATCGGAAAAATAATAATTCAACCTCTCTGCCTCGATAATTTTGAAAATACATTTAGTTCTAAAATAGCATTTATGGTTTTCTAAAAAAATCGGAAGACTGCGTGACGCAGTTTTAGCACTCTAGCTTTTGCTTTTGCTTTTGCTTCCAAAAGTCCCAGGGGTGGTATTCCAGAAGCATCTTAAGTTAAATTTTATTTTTATCCTTAAATTGGGAATTTTTCTTCAGTGTTTTATTTCATACTGCAATAGTTAGGCATCGAAAATTACATCAAAATAACATCATTATGTCAATGTTATTTGAGGAATACCAAAAAAACATGCATGTCTTTATTGAGTAAAGAAATACAAAACATTGTATTTTTTAACTTAAGTGAAAATATTTAAGAAATGACTTAAGATGTTTCTGGAATACCACCCCTGGTTCGAATCAAGGGAATGGAAATATATTCTGCTCATCTATGCTTTTTATGCTATTAAAATTAGTTAACAATATTTAGGAAATTATAGCTTCTTAGTCTACACATATAATGAATGTTTTTAAAAATTACGAAAATCTGTGAACAAGTTCCTTTAATTTACATTGGGAATATTTTTCAAAATTTAAACAATTACTAGTAATTAAGATTGTTCAACTATTAACCGGGCCAGTTTCGGTCACATGAAGTAAGTATCGGTATGCGATGTGATATGATCATATATCGAAAGCATTTAGAGTTGTATTCAGCTAGCCCTTTGATCCATTGTTAAGGTCCGAATCCCATTCATGAAGAACACGCCGCCGCTGTTGATGAATCATACATTTACGGTGTTCAATTATGTACCTATTGACATATAGGCTACAGAGTTTATATACTAACTACATAGTAGTTGTCTATTCTTTTAACCTGAAACCGTGACTGCCATTAGCTTAATCAATATAGGAAGTCCCCTTGACAATTGTACTGGGCTAACTACCTCAGTAGGTAAATGAAATTTGGCCTGGTCTCAACCTTTTAATTAGATTTGGACTTTTGACGACCGTGGATATATTTGTCAGTGGCCTGTACAGTACATGTGTTTTCCTACTTTCTAATTATGAATTTATTTTTTTTAAAAACACATTAGTTGTTTCTGATCAAAGGATTTTCACAGTCGCATCCGTTGGAATTCCGATAAAAAAGGTATATAAACAAGGCAATGCTAACAATTTATATATGTGTTAAATAAGAATAGACAGAAAAGAATCTGCTCACCTTATAATAAGATGGCAAAATTACATTTAATAGCATGTAATGTTTTTTTTTAAATCACCCTCAGAGTATACACGGTTTAAATTAATTTATTGAGCATTGTTCTATTCAAGATATTTTGTTTTGTTATTTCAACATTATACGTTTGTCAAAAATACTTAAATCTTAATTCACATAATTTATTTTCGATTCTTACTTTTACATTTAAAAGGAGCATATTTAACTTTTATGCGGTTTGTACATTTTTCAAATGCAGATTACTTATTTTGTGTTATTTCTTTTCTTTCAGATTACTCTGTTGCATTGGCATGCTTAGGAGTTGAGTCTTCTAGACTTGAAGGGGAAAGGTCCGTATGTAACGGAAATAAACGAATAATACCGAACAATGCCGGACACCTACCGAGTGCTCTTCGTCGCCTTTCTCGATCACTGCAAGACGTATCGGACATGTCAAACATGATTTACAATCTTTATGTAAGACACATAATACGAAACCTGACAATTAACAGCGTTAAAATATTTCAAAGATTTATAATTCAACAACAGTTTGAATACAAAATTACTTTACTTTAAAGAATTTTTATTGCGTCGTTTTCAGAATTATCAAAACCAAATAAAAATAGAAATTGCGTAAAAATATAATTGTTGTTTACACTTGTGTAAAATGTTAAAGAAATTAAGATCTAAATGATTTCTATAATTAGCATTATTGATGAATAAAATTCTGCGTTTAAAGTGCTGAATGAAGTGTCTATTGCTTCAGATCTCTGAGCGAATCCATTCCCCTTTACTACGGACACTGACTATACCATGTACGGACACAATGGTCAGTCCTTCGGACGCTATCTCTGGTCAAGTACGTATTTTGCTTAATAAAAGAGAAAATTGACTTTTCACAGAAAGAATATGTCACTGATTCAAAAAGAATGTGCATTTAAACATTATATTAAACAATCGAACTAACTATGAACACATTTTTAAATATATGTTATTTAAAGTTAAATCATCAATCGACATCAATAATTTGGAGAATACGTGTTTTACTAATATTACGTTAAGGATAGACAGAACAGTTTTAAGGCCTTAATGGTCAGGCGATAGTCCGTTAGAACTGACTTCCATAAGTTCCAATCTGAGTGAATGCAAAACAACTTGTTTTTCTTTCAATTCAATAATACTTGTTTTAGTCTACCGGTATTCCTATAATAGTGTTACTCAATACATTTATGTCATATTTGTACAAATACGAACATCTATGAACAAGCTCCGTTAAGTATATGTATTATATCAAGGAGCACTTAACTTGTGCTCATGCAAAATATATGTTCAACGTTGGTGTGTACGAGCATTGCCATAATTGATCATTTATATAAAAAAAAAACATAGGTCGCTCTACCTTTGTATCTGTCTAAGTTTTGTGTCCAATAATACAACGTAAAATGAGTGAAATATGCAGCACGTTGTATTTTCATGACATATAAACTATTATTATTTCAGGGTTTAACAAATCTCCGAAGCCATTTCGAGCAAATGATAAACATATCGTCCGTCGTATCTTCAATTGTTGACGAAGAAGACGAACCGATTTTCAAAACTCTCTTGCGAGACCTTCACAATCTCGTATATGACGTCATCTGTCGAATGTTCCACGTGGGCATGGCTTCCGGTATTTCTTTTCCGGTTAGATTTACCGCACCGGAAATTGAAAACGAGTGCGTAAACGTCAATTCGATTTTACTCCACTGGAAACTGATCAAGAATATTGAACTTGTGGCGACTATTTTGCGAGAAAAGTACGCATAGGGATAAATTGATAATGTGATGTTCGGATTTTACGTATAGAGTTAGATAAACGTGTTCATTTATATCATGATTTTACCATAGTTCTATTGCTTCAAAAATATTGTTTTTGTTTTGTTTTCAGTGTACGGGTAACACTTATATACGGGTAATAGTAGTTTATTTTAAGACTTTCGTGTGCAATAAAAAAAAGTTTTCACTGCATTTAAATAAATAATACTATCTTTATGCTCAATTGGTGCGGTTCAGTTAAATAAGAAACGCAAAGACTGACCATTATAAATAAGTCCGAGTATAAAATAAAATATCGTCCAACACACAGAACTAGAATTAACATAAAAATACATGCTATTTTTATTTTATGTTGATGACTCTTTCAAGAATGTTTGCCTGTTTTGTTTTGTTGCGTGGTTGCTTTATTATCAATACGTGAATATGCTGGTTGTGTGTGTATTAATTTGTTTATTGTTAAATAGTAATTAATGAACGTTTTTCTTTTTCCCCACTAATGACTGATAAACTTTTTAAAATGTTAATATCCTATGCAATAAACTATTTAATAAGTTGTTAAAAGTTCTCATATGTTTTGTTCCTTAATCTATTCGCTCATCATCAAAAATACTGCTTCTACCAGCAGAATATACTCCCGCATCATTAGTTGATTACTTGAACGTGTATTTCTGTCGTTCTTATTAAATCAATTATGTATACATTGGAAATAATTCAACATCGAGGTAAGCCGATTCTTTGTAATACAAAAATGTCCACATCTAATTAACTTTCAAAGACCAGTTTCGACCGCAGATAGTATCGAAAAGGGATATGATATGACCCACTATTAAAGCACGTAAAGTTGTGTTCAACTTTACGGATATTTGATCCACGATAAGATTCAATCCCTATTGTTGAAGGAAACAAAGCGGCAGTCAACGAAACAAACATGTACGACGCTAATTTATGTGCCAATTTACATGAAGGCTACAGAGTTTAGATACTAACTAGATAGTTGCTGATTGTTCTGTCAACCTGAAACCGCATTAGTTAACCGGAAGTTAGTGAATGAAAATTGTACTTGGCCGTTTCGTAACCTTTAAATCGGATTTGGGCTATCGATGACCGTGGACACATTTGTAATTATTTCACAGTGAGCTGTACATTTACCTAATTAGATTGTATTTGTTAATATACGTGTTTTCCTGCTTGCTCATACAGAATTGTATTTTTGAATGACAAATTCGTTGTTTCGGATCAAAGGATTTTCAAAGTCGCAACCGTTGGAGCTTTGAAAAAAGGTATTAATAATAATTGTTTCACGGCAGTGTTTTTTCCCACCATCTTAGGAATGGGGCCGGGTCTCTTTGGATTGGGAAATATCACGTCATTTAAATAAAATTGGGAAATTTATGTTGTTGCTTTTATGCTTACAAAAACTTTATAATTGATAACAAAAGTGATTTCAATAGTATATTTGATAAGGTTCAACTTATAGAGCTGGATGGTGATGAATGACATGTTTAGACTTAATAAAAAAAATGTTGTTTACAATTTTAAATTGAGATTTTTTTAGGTCTCATTTGGGAAAAATTATATACTTTTTTTATTGGGAATGGGTCGCTCTACCAGACCCAAATTTGAACGAAAAAAACAACACTGCACAGTATTAAAAGACAAAACAATGTTAACAATCTATGTAAGTGTGTTTTCAAATAAACATAAATATTACACCTACTGACATGTAATGTTTTTAACATCATTCTGAAAGTATTTACGTTTTAAATTAATTTATTTTGAAGAGTTTTCTATTAAAGATATTGCGTTTTGTTACTTCAAACTTAAACGTTTGTAAAAATACTTATTTGTTTACATCATTTTGTTTTCAATTATTAGTGTTATATTCAAAAGGAGAATATTTTACTTTTATGCGGTTTTGAATTGATTGTTCAATTTCAGCATAAATAATGTGTGGTATTTATTTTGCTTTAGATTTTGCTGTTGCTTTGACGAGTTATGGGTTGGGTCATCTAGATTTACAGGGGAAAGATCCGTTTGTGGCGGAAATGTACGAACAATACCGAACTATGGCGGACTCATTCCGAGTGCTCTCCTTTCGCGATCTCTTCAAGACGTATCGGAAATGTCAAACATGATTTACAATCTTTATGACAGGAATCTGACACTTCACAGTTGAAAAATATTTCAAAGATTTATAATCTAACAACAGTTTGAATACGAATTAACTTTATTTAAAGGGTCCTTTTCATAGATTTTGGAATGTGTTGACGTTTGTCATTAAATGCTTTATATTGATAAATGTAAACATTGGATCTAAAAAGCTCCAGTAAAAAAAAAACAAAAATAAAATTAAAGAAAGAAAAATAAAGGAATCCTCAACTTGGCTCGAACCACTGACCCCTGGTGTAAAAGTCTATCGCTTAGACCACTCGGCCATCCATGCTCATACAGTTAGTGTTGTATTTTATACTTTATATTAGCAATCCTCGTAGTATCACAAAATATAACGACAACAACAGAACTCTCCAAATTATTCAATCTTTTTGCGATGCAACGCTTTATAATTTACAGGTTTTTAAATCGTCAAAAGATGCATATAATGGGTATTTTAGAGCATGGTAAATGTTCAGTATTACTGTTGCCTTACACATATCATAACTAAAACGAAAATATGCGAATCTGAAACAATTTTCTTAAATTTTGTCAATGTATCAAAACGTGAAAAGGCCCCTTTAAAAATATTTTAATAGCATCGGCTGCTTAGACAGCTTTCAACTGTGTAAATTAACATGCTTTTAAATTAACAAATACAATTATTACAATTATTACAAGTATTATGTTGATGGCACTTAACTTATGTCGCTCTGTTTTATTAGTTTTTAGTTTTATTTGGAATTAATGTATCTTTCCCCTTTACAGGACACTTTCACTAATGACACAAAACGTAATGAAGAATCTACATTCTTAACCTTTGCTGGGCACATGTACCGTAAACATAGATATTATATGTAAATACAATATGTAATATGTTAAGTTGCATTCATGTAAGTTCAACATTTATATATAACTAAATTATAACTGTTTCCTCCTTGCATTGAAAGTTATGCATAATGAAAAAACGTTGGCATAAATTTCCTGGGAAGAAACAATACTTCATGTAGTTGGTGGAGATACATGCACGAAAATGGGATGACGATACAATTAAATTAAGATGCAAAGGATTTCACATAAGAGTTTAAAAAAATGCTGAACATTCAGTAATATATTTAATATTATCACACAAAAGTAATAACAAAGGTTTTTGCCCGTAAAATAGGAAGCACCAATGATCACATTATCGAGCGTTTTCATAAATGACCATTTTTAAAAACAAACGTAGTTCTACCTTTCTGTTTGTTTAAATGTTCTGTGTCCGATAACTTAAATGAGTGGAATATGCAACACTGTGAATTTTATTTCATATACACTGTTAATTAATTAAATGTCTCTATATTTACATAATATTGACAAAATATGTCGTATATTTTATTTTATTTATTCGTTCAGGGTTTAACCAATCTCGGAAACCACTTCGGGCAAAGGATAATCATTACAATTGTTTTTCTTTGTTTTGGTGAACGGGTTACACTTGTACGGATGATACTTATTTGTTTTCAAACGTTTGTGTGCAATAAAACCTTTCTGCTTATTTTAATATTTAATTCTGTATCTATTTTTATGTTAATTTTTGTGATTAAGGAAAGCAAAGACCGAAGATTTAAACTAGTTCCGAGTATGAGGAAAATACCTTCAAAACACATAGATCATGTAATAACGTAAAGAGAAATACATTTAATGCCATTTGTTGTTAATTCTGCTTGAAAGTCTGCCTGTTTTATTTATTAGCGTGTTTGATTAATTACTTATAAGTGATATTTTATTTGTTTATGCGTGAATGTTTTTTATTAACGTTGTACTTATTCCTCTAGCGTTTAATGAACTGTTTTAGATATTAATATCCTGTGCAATAAACGTTTAAACTCTCCTATGTTTTGTTCCTTTTACACATTCGCTACCACATAATCAAAGGTTCTGGTAGAAATGCCATCTAAATCTTTTCGCTAGTTTTTTTTTAAATGCCTCTATGTAAGAGAAACTTCATTTTAAATAAGTATCTTTCTTATCTCACAATAACTAATTGTCACACGATGGACCATAATACACATTTATTCAATATTGTTGATTAATTGTTGATTTAACATTATTGACATTCTGGAAACATATTTTTAAATTTAGGTAATACGCGTTCATATTAAAACAAAATGCCTTTTTAGCAAAAGTACTGTATACACTTGGACCCACTTTTACCAGCATATTATGGTTAGGATACGGGAGCATTTAAACAAATCTGGGTTAATTTGCAGTGCTATATACACTTATTAATACGCATGAAGACAAAAACACTTTAACGTTACGTTTTGTCATATTCGAAATACCGATATATGACACATAGGACCACAAAGAAAATAAAGTAAATCATCGTTTTTATCTTACAAATATCTAAAAGACAAAGAATTATCGTGCCAGAACACCGGTATAACATGTCATACGATAATACAATAACAAAAACTTTTTGATATAAACTGATCCGGAAAACCCCCAGATACGATACACTTTGGGAACCCTGCGTACTGTGTGTCAGGAACCCTTACTATTAAATACAGTTGGGAATTATTAAATTACGATTTTTTTTCGAAGCACCAACATGTATATCTTTTTTTTAATATAATAACAATCTCACATCTCAAATTAGCTTTAGTATTACTTTATTAAAATCGAACGGGTAAAACAATAGCATTCGTGTTTAAACTGACCGTACATTCTGAACAGATTTAAACTTAAACCTAAAGTCTGTTTATAGACAAAACCAAGACCTCTGAACATTACCATTAACCCGTTACCACTTAGATACGTATTCTGATCTGTTAAACGTTAATATTTATTTGTCCAATATCTCAATATTCATTACAGATATTGAAATACTTCCGCACATTGCAGATCAAAATTATGGAACTTTGTCGGTGACATCAAATAATGACTCCAAAGACCAAACAATTTCTGAAGTTTTATTTCAATACCTGTAGTAGAAACGGTGATATGGAGATGTTGTAATTGTACCTAAACGAATTGACTTAGTAAACAAAATAGCACAATTCCGTTAATTTAAATGTCAGAGGTAAAAACTTTGTTAGTGACCTCAAAGAATACCCCGAACACATGCGTGAAGTTTCAGTCGAATATCTGGAATAGAAACATTGATACGAAGATGTTTCACGTTTACCTTAATGAGAGCATAACGCGGATATTTTGGTGAGTAGCTCGGATTATTCGGTGAATAGTAGAGCTCATAATTACATTATGAACAATGATGCTTAACTGAAAATGGTACTGTAACAATGATTCTACCCTCGCCTCAAATTATAAATCAAAGCGCTGAAGGCACTTCAGTTGTTTGCTCATTGAACGTATTTAATATTACTTACAGCTTCAAGACATTAATATCGACTTTTTAACGTGGGCCAATCGACCGGCTACGAAAACTGCAAACACCCATCAAATTTACCTTTAATTGTATACAGTGGTGAGTTTTTGAAGAAAAAACATCAAGGAGGAAATGCTATTTATAAACAATCTCTCAGAATTTTATACAGGATTCACACAAACTCCATTTATGATTACAAAGATGAACAAAAATCAACGTATATCTAAGTTGGCGCTAAAGAAAAGTCAGTGAGTCTAACAAAGAATGAACCACGACATAATTCTAATAATAAATGTACAATAATAAATGCATTGATAACAAGGAGCATTGTATTAAATTCCCAATAAAACCACATTACAAAATATTTTTTATATATCTTTCGCCTGAAATTAAATGCTTCATTTAATGTATTCCATTTAAAAAAATTTAATTATCATGTACTGACATTAACATGTAACTCCTCTACTCTCCCACCTGTCAAAATTATTTTTATGAACGTATCATCTACTGTAATGTTTAAGTCGTAAATTAACATGTTTTTCTATAGTTTAAATGGGTCAATACTTTCTCATCGTTTGCATTTATTCCGATTCACATTTTTTTATCATAAAATACTACATGTACTTAATTGCACGTCTATATTTAGTTATAGCACCTGTTTGTTGCAAAACGCACGCTTTTCATGTGTGGAACTGGACAGACGATAGTAATAATGTCGCGCTATCTTATAAAAACACGTTTTTTAGATGCGTACGAAGGGACTTTAATCAGAAAATATTAACACATGGCTATAGAAAATCGAAATATACATGTACTAAGATTAAATTGCTACCGCGAAGATTCTTTAAAGGTTGTTGTTTTCACAACTTACTCACCATAAGGATTCAATTACTCACCATTTGCTTTTAACTGTTCACAAGTAACTACAATTAAAAGGTGTGAGGATGATGCCCGACATTGTCTTTAATGTACTGTATTAATTACCGTTTTATATAACGTAAATGGTAAAACTGTACTTATTTGTTCAACAATCTGCTGTAAACGCTGACTTTATTGACCGACGTCAAACAAAAATAATAGTCGTCGGATAACCCCGCCCTCATAAGCATTCTCGGAACCGATTGGACGGCGAGAATTACAGTTTTGTGGCCAGAAAGTAACCTGAGAACATCACTACAACTAACACCACCACCATCAGCACCTTCTTTACCAATACCACCACCATCGATACCAATACGACCATCACCATAACCATCATCACCACCATCAACAAGTTCACTATCACTACCACAATCACCACCACTATCACCATGACCATCATCAACACCACTATCACCACATAATCTCCATCAACACCATCATCACAACCAACACCGCCATCACCACCTCCACGACTTCAGGCACAATCACTACCACCTCCCAAACATCACCAACAAAATCACCACCACCAATCCAAACACCTCTATCATCATCGCCATCGCCATCACCACCACTAAAATCACAAGCACCACCACCACAAGCACCACCACCATCACAATTGCCACCACCATCACCACCAACCAAACTTCCGTAACCATCACCACTATTACCATCACCACCACCACCATCACCAATACCACAACTTCAATGACTTCAATCACCAGCGTATCCCCACCACCACCACCTTCAACACCACCATCACTATCACAAAAAACTCCATCACCACCACCATCGCCTCCACAATCACCAACACCAACATCACTTTCATCATCATCCCACCCCCATTACCACCAACACCACCATCACAGCCATTCCATCACCATCACCGCCAACACCAATATCACAATTACAACCAACGCCACCATAACAACCATCATTTCCATTACCACCATCGTCGTCTTCGCCCACACCACCACCATCACCACTACCACTTCAATCACCATCACCACCATTACAACCACCATCAACCTACTTTTTTTAAACCTATATCTCCATCACCAACAATTCCATCATCACCACCATCACCATCACCACCACCACCAGAGCCACTCCAACAATCAGCAACAACATGACAAATAACCTCCACCATCACCACCATTACCGTTTTACCATCACCATCACCACCACCATCACCACCACCATCACAAGCACAACAACCACCACCAACATAACCACCATCACACCACAACTATGAGCCTTCACCACTTCCATTACCATCACCACCACCATCCTAATCATAACCATCATTATCATGACCACGATCACTTTTACCATCACTACCATCACCACCGTAACCATCACCAACACCATCATCATCACAACCACTATAACCACCACCATCACCATCTTCCCCATCATGACTAACATCACCATTACCACCATCACCACCGCCGTCACAACTATTACCACAACCATCTCCACCACCATCACAAACACCATCAACACCATCAGCACATTTATCACCATCATAGCCGCCGTCATCACCATCACCAACACCACCATCAGAACCATCACCACCACTACAACAATAACCACAATCAACAGAACCATCACCATTTCCACAACCACCATCGCCATTATCATCATCTTTCAAATCATTTTCCTTGTTAATTTAACAAAATGTATTTTCTTATAAATAGTAATTATACATGGAAATATAAGGCATGTGTGTTTGTATTTAACGGGGTTTCTTACACATAAATATAAAAAATATTATTCAGTCACTACAATTTCTTTAATATGCAACGATGTTCAGCCTCCACGGAATGACTAAATTGAGGAAGCTTCGTGGCATCAGTAAACGTTTCGCCATCCTTCTCCAGCAGTGGAACCGGATCGTGTTAGGGTCCTATCTAACACGAACTGGAAACTGACCTAAAATAAATGTAACGCTACTTAATTGAAAATCAACAATTAGCGCTTCTTTTCTCCTTCTCCATATCTTACCCCCACCGAATACATACATTGAAAAGCAGATCAATGTATTTACACCTCATAAAAATGCAAAAACTAGAAACGCGTGCATTTTACGCGCAAAACCAATACTGTGTTCTCTCTACTTAATACATAAACAATACCAACAATATATTTCCCACTCCCACAAAGTGTCAGGGTTAACGAAGTTTAACTATTAAGAAAGTAAATATGTTTTCTCATAAATATAAAACGAGATATATGGATTAATCAATTACTTAAGATAAATGCCAACTAAAAGATCACTTGAAAACATGATACTGCATTTGCTGTCAATATGCCCATAAAAGGGTGTATAAATGACATATATATATATAATCACAAGCTTTATATCGAATCCAATCAACTGAAAAGGGTAGGATTTAAAGTTTTCCCAACAATTTTTGTGGTCTTTACGTGTTAACATTATTTACATGTTTCTGGCGATTACAAGATAACGTCAAGTGTACAGCTAAACAAAACCATACATGAGTATTCAATACGAAAAAATAACAGATAAATACACTAAACACGTATTAGCATATATATAGAAAAAAATAGGATACGTCCATTTGCAACAAAAGATCAGTGTGAACCTTATACTGCTGCACTGGAAAAAAGAGATAAAATGATGCAAGAACTTACTTACTGCCTTTGGTTAACAGAATTGCAGTGGAAATCAGAACAAAAACGCTATCGATTAGACTTGATTTTCAGAGCTAAGTCGTGTTAACACTGTTTACACTGACTCGGACTCGCTTTTGCACCATCGACCCACGTCAGTGTGTTTACGCTTGCGGGCAAAAAAGTGTGTCCCTCATTGTAAACTGAGGAGCCTTGCCCGAGTTTGAGTGCCAACAATGTTAAAACGTTTTAGCTCTATAAATCAAGTCGAATGGGCAGTGTTGTCTGTCTGCAAACCAACAGCAGTAACGCTTACCAAAGAAAGTCAACAACAATCGCACATCACAATTATCTCTTTAAGCATACCTGTCTAACGTCATCTTTTAACTTTAAAAATGTTTCACATATCCTTGTATTAACGGCAATAGCAGAGGTGACCGTCCACACTTCAGTCTAATATATGTGACCTTCAGCGGTTGGCAATGGTGTATCGGAGCCCTTGAGAGTTCCTGCCAGTATCCCAATGCACGGAAAACTGTTGAACAAACATATGTTAGAGATACCACCACGACGTTTATTGGATACAGACAAAGAATGTATCGCCAATATTTGTTGTCAAAATATATTGATTAAAGTGTTATAAATGACCATGTGATCTATTTTTCCAAATTAGTTGCAGATAAATAACATAGACACGTATTAGCACGCATAGGTAAATTTGAATACGTCCATTTGCAACAAAAGATCAGAGTTAACGTTATACTGCTGCACTGGAAAAAATAGATAAGATGATGCAAGACCTTACTCACTGCCTTTGGTAAACAGAATTGCTGATGGAAAACAGAACGAACACGCTATCGATTAGACTTGATTTTCAGAGCTAAGGCGTTTTAACACTGTTTACGCTGACTCGGTCTCGCTTTCGCACCATCGACCCACGTCAGTGTGTTTACGCTTACGGGCAAAAAGTGTGTCTCTCGCTGTTAACTGAGGAGCCTTGCCCGAGTTTGAGCGTCAACAATGATAAAACGTCCTAGCTCTATAAATCAAGTCGAATGGGCAGTGTTGTCTGTCTGCATACCAACAAAAGTAATGCTTACTAAAGAAAGTCAACGACAATCTCGCATCACAATTACCTCTTCAAGCGTACCTGCCTTACGCCATCTTTGACCTTTAAAAATGATATTACTTATCTTTTTATTCACAGCAATGGAAGGGATGACGATCCACACTTCAGACTGGTATATGTGACCTTCAGCGGTTGGTCATGGAGTATCGGAGCCCATTTAGAGTCCCTGCCCTTATCCCAATGCATGGGCAGCTGTTGAACAAAAATATATTAGAGATAACACCAATGACGTACCTTGGAAACAGACAAAGAATGTGTCCCCATAATTTTTGTCCCAATCTATTGATTAAAGTTTATAAGTGTTCCAACTGACAATTTGCTATATTTATTCCAAATTAGTTGCAGCGCGAAAACCTTCCATTTACGCTAATTGACAGTGTTGAAAGTTCAAAACCATCCATTTAAGTACACGTACACATGTATGTGCACATGTGAATTGTTTGATACCTATCTTTTTCATGGGGAACACAAAACACATATAAATTTGTATTTAAGACATGCTTCTTTTCAGTAATACCGTCATGTTTGTAATACTTCGTTCGGTAAATTAGTAACCTAAAACTATTTTGTTTCAACTAGTTTTACATCTTCATTATGTATTATTTTCAATTAAATAAAACACATTCTAAAAACGCATCTTTCTCACAAGCACCGTCTCAATTGCAAAGCACACAACGATACAGCATGCGTTACACAACTTCATATTTACCTAATCAGGTGAACTACACATCCACCTGATTCAATATCCCGACAACCAATGGTCTAAACAATCAAGTTTCACACCTTACCATATCACCTGATCACATCTCAGAAAGGTGCAACACGCCATTAGAACAACTCATCAGATGAAGTGGTAGTACATATTTAACCCTTTACCACTTAGGAACGTATTTTGACGCATGTGTAGTCCCATAGAAAGTTAAATTAAATTAAAGACCTTTCTTACTAAATTCAAATTTAAAAGCTTCATTTCCAACCCTTAGATACTTGTGAGCAGCAAACAGCAAAAAACCTGAACAGACTGTGAGTTGCTCACATAGGCATTTTTAATTTGCTTTTGAGAAGGAAAGGGTAAATCGGGTGCAGGTTTTATACGGTAAAACATCGTCCGATTTCGAATAAGATCGTGTTGGCATCTAGTGGCAGGAAAGGCACTGAGCAAAGTTCAGTTATTATTAAGGTATCGGGCAAAGCCTGTGCAGACATCGGGCGGCTACCTGTACAGAAGTCAGAATTTAATGCGGCGGCATAAACTCGATTCCTCGTTCAGCGAATATGCAATAATGTACAATCATGCATGAGAAAGATCCTCTAGGTTGAAATCGATGCACACTTAAATTTGATCGAGCAAAAGATAGACACGTATACAGCATAGCGGTTGTCCGAATATACTGCTAATGCTTATATAAAACGAGAAGTGTGTGCACTGTTTATCCCCATATTTATGTTATAGAAATAACTTAGACAAAAAAACAACACGTCTCTTTTTTGACGTTCATAAAGCATTAAAAATATGCTGACAATGGTATACTGAGAACCAGATAATATAGAATAAAATTTGCAATCGCCATCATATTAAATAAATATTGTTGGAATATCGAATACCTATCACAACTAAGAATATAATTTCATGATGGAAATTCCCTTTACAAAATTGTTTTTACACCATATTCAAATCAAAATATACAATAAGGTAATTGATGAAAAAAAATCAAAAAAAATCGGCAAGCATTAGTTTTAAATCACGAAATAGATAGTCTTAAAGACAGCGCTGTTTACCCTTTTTGTTGTTGATGCCTTACTTGTTACCCTAGTAGTTCACATGGTGTCAACCAGTCTCTTACCTTAACATCGGTATGGAACACTCTCGCGCTTTTTGGCGTAGCTGTTTTGCCCAGCTTTTCATTTTAAATGACCTCTACACAACGCCAGCAGGCACGAATGAATACATTCGAATATTTTAAAGGCTGATTCGAGAGAAATCCCTTGACATGTGGCTGCATCACTGTGTCTGTGCGCAGCGTAAAGGATGTAACACTGTCCAATGTACGGAATTCCGGACTACTCTCTGCGTGTTCAAACGACACATAGATTCAAATGGTGGCCCAGTTACAATAACGCGTTAAAATCCATATCGCAGAATTTCAGGGTATGTGCTCAGTCACAAAATCGTCAGGCAAGACATAATTGACTATCGATAAACACAGTTTTGCTTTCAACATGAGAAAAAAAAACTAACAAAATGTATAATGTCACATCACGAGAAAATCGTTGAATTATCTAACCACAAATGTTTGCGTACTCGGTCAGCATGTATGGAAATCGTTTGTGAACTCCTTAAAGGGCTACCCTAATTGGCCAGTTTGCTGTATTTGCTTTTTTGAATTCAATTTTATATCGAAAAGGCATTGTGCTAAAATATGTCATTTACAACTCGCAATGAGATTTCAAAAGGCCCGCGTCATGGGAAAATGGGTCTTATGCCATATGCACCCGTCATAGCTATAGCTAACCCAGCCTGCGCATCTCTCAGTCTGGTAAGGAAATACATAATGAGACCATAAAACATTAAGAGATTTTATAGCGGACAGCATCGCCTCTGACTAGACTTCGCAAATGCACAGGCTGGGCTTGAGCTACGCTGGCTGAAACGCAATAAGACCCATTTACGCATGACGCGGCTATGAATGTGTAATAAATGTTTCAAAAGAAAACTGCGTGTTATATATTAACATACGATATATTTTGATGGTGTAGAAATAAACTCATTATAAGCCATGTGAGGACACATATGATGTGAACTCCCGTAGTATAATTTGTATCTGCTAACATTAATGTGTGGTTTGACTATAATAACACACATTTCATGCGGTGAATATGCGATTTGCAAGTGAAAACACACGCACAATAGCTTAACTTTTGTATTCAATATAATTATTTAGAAACGAAAATTTCGAACTTTATTTAAAAGTCAGCACGTTGGCAGCACATATTCAACGTGTTATAAATTTAGAAATGTGAATATAAACAAGCTTAACCTTAAAGTTATACTATTGCGTTGTTATCACCCGTGCAATTGAGAATACATGTGATATTGCCGCTATCTGATGAGAACAAAAGAACGTTTCGCAGACAAATCAAATATAACCCCGCTCTAGTAGCAAGCAATAGGTTACGCAACAGATGCGTGATAGTGTATTGGACTCTCGATATCAATAACCTAAGATTATGAATTATGAATGACCTGTGCTGAGGAAAAATACCACGTGATTAAGACGCAGCATATAGTGAACTATTTTAATCATTCATAAATATTTATTCCGCGACACGTATATTTATTTCTTACATTGTTTATTGATTCTTTTCGTTATACGCTCCGTTAAAAATATTCCATTTTACACGATATTCACATTATGTTTCCATTTGAGAATGAATAAATCTGAAAAACTCAAAACTCTGGCATAAATTATACAACTCTTTCTCGGCGCCGATGCGGCAGTTATCAGGTTTATCGTAGTTACGAAAATTGGCTTGAAACGTGAGGTATTAACCTTAGTTGTTCGCAAGCGAACAACTAAAAGTCGGTGATGCTGCACGATATCGTATCACATTAGTATGCATATAACTATTATTAGTTTAAATTTTACAATTAACAAGAGGCAGGTACCGTACGAAACTGTATTCACGTTTAACTGCTGGTTTATTTCCAAAGAAGTTTTTTTATTTATCTTTTAAAAGTTTTAAGTATTTGGTAAAACCAGTCCAAGGCGAAACGTCGCACTTCCTGTCGTGTGCAGTAAGTGCAAGTGCTTAAACCGAAACAAATGAAAAAAAAACAGTAATATATTTGTTGTTTTAATAAAAAAAATAGGTCCGGAAAGAACATTGAATATTAAATTTAAATTGTAATTGGCGGTTAAATATTAAACAATTAAACTTCTCATAGACCAAAAACGAAGAAAAGTGTTATTGCAATTTTAAGAATTCTTTATAAAGTAATATTGACAGGATTGGCACACTTTTGTTTTATCTGCAAACAATAATAATTCAAAATAGTTTACATATGACGTGTTTTAACATTTTAGCAATTTTATCGTTTAAGAAATTTGATTATAACATATGTTAATCGGTAAAAATCGATAATCGATATTGGCTGTTTTATACTGCAATTAGTGCGATGGGCCCTTATTAGATCATCCGAGACCCGAATGAACACACTATTCTGAAAGGGTGGAGTTCAGAAGTATAAAATACATAATTAAACACAATTAATTAATATCAAGGCACATTGCGAAAACGTTTTCATTATTAAATACTTTCAACACTCAAAGTATTTTGTATGGGAAACAACTCCAATGGAACAACACATTATCCAGTTCATGCTGCCCTAGGCTGTCATTACAAAGTAAATTATATCAATGTCATAGTATGTCTTTAAACTTTGTAATCATCAGAAAGAAGCAACTTTAATCTTTGCAAAGGTTGCAATTCAGCCCAAAACACAAGCTAAACTAACAAAACCCCTGCCGTCCATATTATTCTACAGACCGAACTTAATTGAGATATCATTACATAATTCTGAGCAAGTTTCACGGCGATTGGACTAACCATGCGATTCCTAGAGCGTTAACAAGGTTTCACTATAGTCAAATGGTCTGGAACAAGTGGCACACTCGGCCTAGATATAATTAGTAAAGCACACCTACTAAGATTTACGAAGTTTTGACTTAACATATTACGGCGTCAGTGAAAAAAAAAATTTGATCTAGTGACCTAATTTTTGTTTTTCTCACATGCTCGGCCGAGATATCATTCGAACCAATGTTCTTGCCAAGTTTCATGATGATTGGATTTGAAATGTGTTTTATAGTGTTAACAAGCCGTTATCCGCAAAAAAGAGATTCATAATGAACGATTACAAGTTTCGTTTTGCAATGTAATAATATCGAACAAAATGTTCAATATGGTGTTTTTAATTTCCAAAGAAATTCTAAGTTTTACTCAACTTAAGTTGAGATTATCTTAAGAATTCTACTTAAGGTTTTTAGTGGTTCTAGGCACACACAAAGTAAGTGAAAGTGAAAAGTCCAATGTAATTCCTGTCATCTTTAGAGGGGGGGAGGGGGGGGGGGGTAAATTCAAAGAGAAATTTATATTATGATTATTTGTCAGTCATTCTTTATAATACATTTCTTTATTATAATACAGGTTTTTTATTTTCAAAACTGCCTTTCTCTTCATTAAATATCATACATCTTTGAAATCTATAGCGTTTTAAGTACTTTTGACTATCACAATTATTGATTGCTGAATTTATAAGCATGTTAAACAATATGTAAGCAATAAGCTTTTTGAAAAAAAATCAGTATTTTCACGAATGATTAGCCTAAAATATTTTTGGCATACATATTGTGTTTTTTATTCAAAGGACTGATTTTATAGTCTAAATAAATCCCATTATTGCATAGAGATGACAGCTCCATGTCCTGATTGATTTGAATTTTTCGAGCTCTGCTTTCTTGGCTTAGAACAAAAATATATGTGCTTTCCAATGATATAAATGTATTATATATGTATAGTAAATGTATTATATACGTAGTACATTTAGTTATTCTATGTTTGCCATTTTACTTTTTCACTTACTAGTATTTTAATTGATAGATAGTTGTCATGTAAACTATCATTCGTTAGATATATGTTAAAGAAAATGGAAACGATGTATGAATTATATAGAATTAATATTGGTATACTTTAAAAAAAAATATGCATACGTTTTTTAAAATATGAATGAAGTGAAGTCTGATTGCCTTACTTTTTATTTGTTCTGTCATGGGTTACTTACTCTGGCATATTATTTTCAATGTTGAAATTAAAGATTTTCATGAGAGTCTCTGCAAGTTTTATTTCTCTCGAAACTTGTAACTTGAGATGTTAAGAATGAAAACAAATAGTGACTGTACTGTCATACAAATTTGCAATTGTTATCTTTACTAATAATATTATGTTTTTATATTATTTTTCTTGTTTGAGACAGACAATTTGTTCACTATGTTCAGTTAATTGGTGGTTTTAATGTGCTATTGAGGCCTTTTTTGTTGATAAATGCACATGCCTTTGTGAAAGCTTTTTCAATACATATATTCAATGTTATTAGTTCGTTTTTTTTACTCTAATGAAAACCATTATTTAGCTAACTAATTAAAAATAGGGATGTACTTTCCTCACCGTTCAGATTTTTCCCTTTCAGTTGCAGTACAGTTGTATATGATTTTTTAGTTCTGAGATCAACGCTATCATCGTGAGTTTTTGTGATCGCCTCTGTCCTGTCGCATAGCAAGATGGATTATCAAGTTTTTAAATTAACTATCATAAATATATATATATAAATTATATTATATATTAATAGACTAAATGCTATAAACATTGAAATTATAAACAACAAGCAACTTAGTTTGCAAATTCTCTCTTTAACCAATATTCATAAATATAATAATAAATACTAGTTAAATATTAAATTAAATATTAATAGACTAAATACTATAAATATTGAAATTATAAACAACAAGAAACTCAGTTGGCAAATTCTCTCTATAACCAATATTGAACATACAAAGATAAAATCTGGCATCGTGGTGCATGGAAGTATATTAAGTTGAAAGACAATACACCAATGACGGGCTATTTAAACAATAGCATTCAGATTAGCATTCAGATATGCAGGCCATGATGGAACTTCACTATAAAACCCGTCGCGAGTTGTAGTCGTACGTAACATACGGACGACTATAGCTTGGGAGCGGTGTCTATATACCGAGAATCATAATTAAGAAATAATTGAACACGAAAGACCTAAAAGATCAGATAGGCAGGGCAGTGTACCTTTTAATTATACCCAATTAATTAATCAAAGGATACATGTTTCCGTATGATGCCATATGTCCAGTGCATGCATCTCGGCCTATATAATGCTTAGGAAGGAGGATAGGTTTTTCTATGTTATTTTATTAGTCTTTAGAAATTATTAACTATTATAATTTGAGATTGTAAATTAATAGAACTTTATATCAAATACAATTAGCATTGTGAATTGACTAAGTTGTGTTTTATCATACTTATAAATTTAAGGTATAGAACTACGCTACAGTCCCTCGTGCGTCTTTCGTCGTCAAAATTAATCCCTAGAGGCCACTTGTATTGTGTGTTGTATTGTTAACACTCTATAATTCTTATTTGTTGTCCAATCTTAATGTAACCTAGCAAAACATTCTGTTCTTATGATATGTCGGCTGAGCTGAAAAATGATTCCAGTTCGTTGAAAAACATGTCACCCAGAGGGCGTGGTTTTTCTAGAAGTCAAATTTATTGGGGGGGGGGGGTTGTTTCCTTATATGGATATTTCAAACCTTCTTAACACTCTAGAAGTCACATGTTTAGTAAAATCTTCTTGAACTTTTTGAGACCATTTGATTTAATAATATCTAGTCCGAATTCGTAAATGGTTCCGGTCCGTTCAAAACATGGCCACACGGGGGCGGGGCAGTTTACCTTATATGACTAAAGTATAACATTGTTGACACAGTATATGCCATATTTAGTCGACACGAAACTTAGTCAGGTAATTTGTTATAAATATATCTCGGCTGAATTTAAAAAACGGTTCCGGATCTTTGAAAAGCATGGCCACCAGGAGGGGGTTGGGCAGTCTTGCATATATAACTGTAGTGAAAGCTTGCTAACGCACATATTCTCACATGTATTGGCCAATGTTCATGAACCTTGGTCAGAACATATGTCCCAATTAAATCTCGGCTGAGTTTGAAATTGGGGCATGTGCGCTACAAAAATAGGTCACTACGTTGAATAAAAGAAGCATGTTTATACTTGAGAAGTCACTTTTGTCTAATTTTCATGAACCTTGGTTAGAACAGTTTTTCTAACGTTATCTCAGCCGAGTTCAAAAATAAAAAATGGTCTAGAAATTAAATATTTATATTTTATAAAGTACTTGAAAGGGGCCTTTTCACAGATTTTGGCATATTTTGAAGTTTGTCATTAAATGCTTTATATTGATAAATGTAAACATTGGATCTAAAAATGTTCCAGTAAAAAATCAAGAATAAAATTTAAAAAAGGAAAAGAAAGGAGCCGGTACCAGGGCTCGAACCAGTGACCCCCGGAGTCCTGGAGTTAGTCTGAATTAAAAACGCATTAGCCCTCTCGGCTATTCCGCCGAGTTTACACATTTATATTGTATACCTTATATAAGCAATCTTCGTAGTTTCGTAAATTTAAACGACAACAACAGAACTCTCCAAATTATTCAATCGTTTCGCGTTGCAACGTTTTATAATTTTTAGGTTTTCAACTCGTTAAAAGATACATATAATGGCTATATTGGACTATGGTAAATGTTCAGTAATACTGTTTCCTCACAAATATCATAACTAAAAAGGAAAATTTGCGAATCTGAAACAACTTTTTTTAATTTTGTCAATTTACCAAACCGTGAAAAGATGCCTCTAATTATTAAGATATTTAACTTGTTAGAATAATTTAGTTCATTAAAGTCATACGTGGTTTCCTATGTTCCCACGGCCTTCTTGTTTTAAAACTCAACTTCATCATTGTAATCACAATGAGTGTGTGATTCCTGTAGAAAATTATGAGAGATTGTAAATGTCATTTTGGTCCTTTTTGGTGTTTTTGTTTAATCTGTTCATAGAAGCAAAATCTCGCCACTGTAGACCATGTAAGTGAGATCACATTAATGTTTGTGTTTTTTATGGTCGTTTGATTGTCTACATTAAAAGGTTGAACTTCATTCCTTTGACTGATATTAAATACATTCAAAGAGCGAACAACTACAGTGCCTTCTACGCTTTGATTAAGTTCAAATTTATTTCCCGTAGTTATTTTTAAGGCCATTTAATAATGGCGTCTCGTTTTTCTTCTACAAATAGATTATTAGTCATTGTTCAGTCATGGAAATATATCAATACACATTAATACTTAATACTTAATAATTAATACTTAAGACAAAATAAATACATGTTACTGTTTGGAATTTGCAGGATGAAAAAAAATGTTACCCCGTCCAAAGAATCGAAAACGCGTTTATGTAAATTTGTGTATATAACTATTTCTTAACGTTCAATACATGCGTTTATATATAAAAGAATATTTCGTCTGATTACAATTTAGTTATTTAAAAATGCAATTATATTATGATAAACCAATCGTTGTCAAGTCCGGTTATAGTGACCTGATCATTAAAGCATATTTATGCAATAACTAGGGCATGCTACTTTTTGTGCAGTAACTTTTAACTATGTGTGGGGTTACTTTTAACTATGTGTGGAGTTACTTTTAACTATTATGGATGTATTGTAAATGTCAATGATTTTGTTTTTCGAATAAATACAGTTAACAATCCCCTAACATGTTGCATATAATATTCACTTTTAATATCCTAATGCCCATATCTATTGGTAGTATACAATAGACGACATACGTGTTAATATATATATATATATATATATATATATATATATATATATATATATATATATATATATATATATATATATATATATATATATATATATATATATAATATTAAAATAGCAGATAAGGCAATAATCATCATTATCAATATCATCATCAACATATCTGTTACAAACATTTATCCGCCACCCGTATCATTTGTTGATTACTTGAACTAGTATTTGGTTTCATTGAAAGCACGTCAGTTGGTTTATATTTTTCAACATTTAGTTAGCGTGTTCATGTGTTTCTTCAACTGTATCCGTGCTACCTTTATCTAAAGGACTTAAATCCAGTTTCGACCACAGGTAGAGAGATGAATAGATATAAGGGATACAATAATGAGATACGATACGATCCACTATTGCAAGTTTTTTTTTTGGATAGAGCTAGCCAGTTGTCCCAATGTGATAAAGGTTCGATATCCATTAACAAAGAAAACGAATCCGCAATATCGTACTGAGCTATATATGATGCTAATGTGTAACTGGAAATTGTAGTTGGTCATGTCGCAACCTTTTTATAGTAGGATTTCGACTTTCGAAGACCGTCGAAAAGTTTGTCAATTAAAAATGACCTGTACAAAAAGCAATACTATTGTTCTTGACATTACATGTGTTTTCCTGCTTGCTCATAGTAATTTTGAATTTTCAAAATAACACTGGAATTTTAAATAAA
The DNA here is from genome assembly GCF_020536995.1 of Dreissena polymorpha. Taxonomy (NCBI): domain Eukaryota; kingdom Metazoa; phylum Mollusca; class Bivalvia; order Myida; family Dreissenidae; genus Dreissena; species Dreissena polymorpha. The sequence continues at coordinate 12,219,200 of NC_068368.1, read as the reverse complement.
TTAAAATTACCGGTCAATAGTGTATTTAAGCAAAAAAATTCAAATAATTAGTATATGTGTTCATTCAACTAAGAATAAGATGGCAAGATTACACTTAATTATATGTAATGTGTTATTTCCTTAAATAGAGTATTTACGTTTTAAACTAATTTATCATCGAAATTGCTCTTTTTTTTTATAGATATTTCGTTTCGTTTATTCAAAATAATACGATTTCAAATATACTTCTTAATACCCATGATTTTGTTTTCGATTATTAATGTTACATTTACATTGAATATATTCAACTTAAATGCGGTTTTGTATATTTTTTTTAAAATGCAGATTACTTTCTTAGTGTTATTTCTTTTCTTTTAGATTTCACTGTCGCTTTGGGGTTCTTAGGTGTTGGTACATCTAGACCTCAAGGGGAACGATCCGTTTGTTCTGGAAATGTACGAAGATTACCGACCAAAAGCGGAAACCTGCCGAATGCTCTGCGCCGCCTTTCTCGATCTTTACAAGACGTATCGGACATGTCAAACATGATTTACAATCTTTATGTAAGCAACTAAATACCGAAGCCTGATATGAAAGTTGTATAATTTGGTTATGCTATGTGCATCATTTTTTTAAGTGAGAAAATACTAATTGAATATAAATTGTGCTAGAAAATATATCTTTATTTGACAATTTTATAAAGTATACAAAATGGAGATCTCAAGCATAATATATAAAAAAAACTATGTGTATAAAGTTCTTAATTTTCTGAAGAAGGATACCAGTACATTTTTAAGGTTTATTATCGATGAGACTGTTAAGTGTATAGTTAAGCAATAAAAATGTAAGTATTTTCAGACCTCCGAGCGGATTCATTCCCCTTTACTACGGACACTTACCATACCATGCACGGACACAATGGTCAATATTACGGACGCTATCTCTGGTCAAGTATGTATTTTGCTTACAGAAAAGAGGGAAGTGTTAACAGAATGTGTTAGGAGTGTTATTTTGCTTGTTTCAATATATTGCTTGAATTATTTTGATTCTATGACTACGATTCTAAAAATTGACGGACTTGGCCGTACATGTTTTGTATTATTTTTTCAGTGCTTAACAAATCTCGGAAACCACTTCGGGCAAATGATAAACATATCGTCTGTCTTATCTTCAATCGTTGACGAAGAAAACGAACTGAATTTTAAAAATCTCTTGGGTGACCTTCACAATCTCGTTTACGACGTTATTTGTTCAATGTTCCACTTGGGTATGGCTTCCGGTATCTCCCTTCCGGTTAGTTTTACCGCTCCGGAAATTGAAAACGAGTGTGTTAACGTCAACTCGATTTTGCTTCGCTGGAAACTGATCAAGAATATTGAACTAGTGGCGTTTATATTGCGTGAAAAGTATGCTGAATGGTAGATTGATACTGTGTGATGTGCGGATTTTCATATAGAACTAGATGACGTGTTAATTGCTTTCATGATTTTCCATTATTCAATTGCATTGTTTGTGTTGTACGGGTAACGTTTGTATTTGTTTTCATACGTTCGTGTGCAACAGAACGTGTGCGCTTAATTTAATAAATATCTTTTTACTGCATTTAGTTAAATACTATTGTTTTCTGTTTGGTGAAATGAGGAAAGCAAAGACTGACGATAAAATCTAGTTATACGTATCAGCAAAATACCTTCAAACATATAGACAATCTAATATCTAATAAAAAAAAATACATTGAATTTGTAAGTGTTCTATATTTCAAGTGGATATATGAATTATTGGCCTGTTTGCTTTATTTGTATTTGGGAATATGTTGTTTGTTTTCTATAAATATGTTTATTTTTAAATAGTTTTCATGAACTTTTTTCTTGCCCCAATAACGATATTATGACCGTTTTAAATGTTTATATATCTTGCAATAAACTTTGCATTACGTGTTTACAAGTAATTACATGTTTTGTTCCTTTACCCATTCGCTCACTCACGAGCACACAAACAAATCAGAGGTTCTGTGAAAAATGCAGTCTACACATATACATGCTTTAACTATTTTTGAATTGCCTATATGACGATGTTAGAGGAACTTCATTTCAAACAATCATGTTTCTTATCTCACAACAACTTACCATCAAATGATTGACCATGATAAACATTTATTCATTATTGTTAAAGTGTTGATTCAATTTTTATTTTCATTCTTAAAACATTGACATTAACCTAAATAATGCTCATAATAGTTTTGGTAATGTTGGCGTTAACTACCCCTTAACTACCCCTTAATAAAGGTTATACGCATTTACATTAAAACAAAATGCCGTTTTAGAAAGAAGACTGTATACAATTATATCAACTATATACGATAGTTTTCTGGTTAGAAGTACACTTATTACAAGAACACTTCATCGTTTATGTGTGTCATATTCGAAAAACCCATATAACAGACTTGAGCACACGTGGACAAAAAAGTAACTCAGTATTGTGTTTTTTTTATAAAAATCTCTTAGACAAAGGACAAGCGTGCCAAAACACTATTATAACCCTGTGATACGATACAAATATGACGATAACTATTTGATCTGAACTGATAGTGAAAAAACCCAGATACGACAAACTTTGGAAACCCTGAACTCTCCTTGTCTGGAATCCTTTGTCATTTACAAGGTAGGGAATGACTACATTACGATAAAACTTTAGCAGCACCTACATAAGTACTAACTGTTTTTATTAATTCTATTAGCATGTCAAATGTAAACCGATGACAGTAGTGTGTTTAACTTCCCGTACATTCTGAACACAGTTCAGAGGTAACTTATGTTTTTCGTAGAATCTTTTTGAAGACTGAACCCAGATCTATGACGATTACATAAACTGAACCCAGATCTATGACGATTACATAAACTAGAGCTGTACAAACTCTGCTAAATAAAGTCTGACATAATATGACAAAGACTTGGACTTGGGGTGTATAGTAAATGTAAAATGGATTTTATTTTCGAAAAACATCCACAAAAAAGAATCCGAATGATGCTGCGCTGACATCATTGAGGATACATTACACTGAGTCATTTTGTATCCCTTCGTGGTCCAAAGAAGTGCCTATTTCGAAAGAGTTCCATTTCTCTTCGCGTTAAAAAGCGATTTAGCGATCGCACCTATGCTTTTTATGATTGTTTCCTACATCCTATGTGTGTCTGCAACATATTGGTGCACTGATAACTTTGAAAGATGAACGTTTGGGTGCGTCTGCGAAGTACGGGGCTTTTGTCGGAATTTCACATCAAAAACACTGTATTCCGAGGGAGCTTGCTTTTGGGCGAATTTTACTTTCTTATAAGTTGCGAGACGATTTATTTTAACTACATTCATTTGAAACAGGACATATTTATCTTTAGAATGATACTGATCTTGCAAAATTTGATATATAGTAAATACAACAAAAATGTTTTGAAAGTAAGCAGTTTTATAATGGGACCCTATGGGAAATGGAATTTGTGTAAGCCAACATTGAGTGTTTGAGAAATCCAAGATGGTGCCTAAGATGGCCGCCGTTTTAGCATGTTGACCTATGTGGTGATATGATCAGGCCTTTATCCATTTTAGCATCTTTTCAACCTAAAATAGAATGATTTTATGATGGTTAATGTATTGAAAGTGACTTAATTAAAATAAAATTCGATATGATAACAAAGATGGCTTCCAATTTTGTTTCTTTTGAAAATAATTTCAATTAAAAATCGAAACATCGAAAACAAATGTAAACTTTCTTGATGCATCCGCTGGCCACACAAACGTGCTACAGTCGGTACACGGCACAGTTCTAACTGACTTTTCTTAAGAAGGTCCATTTTTGTTTTATTAACATTCGTGCTAGTTAAATGGCTTATATGTATCATGTTGCTTTCTGGGGATATCGAGTTAAATCCAGGCCCTGTGTCGATGAGTTCTCTAGATTCCGATGCAACGGAGCTCAACACACTAAACTGTATATTAGCCATGTCAAATAACTTTTATTTTTCTCGGTATAATGTTCAGAGCATACGGAACAAAACTTATATTATAAAAGCAAAACTCTATTTTTTTATGTAATATCATTTTCTGAGATGTTGCTTAACAACTCTAAAGAAACTGATGAACTTCTTATCCCTTCATATAAACGCCCCGAATGCAAAAATCGAATAAATGATATCAATGGAGGGGTTAGGCTATAGGTTAAAGATTATATCCACTATGAACGCAGACTTGACATCGAACCTATATAGAGTATTTAGATTGAACTCCACTTGAAGGGTACGATGCGTGTTTTATTTGGACGAAACACAGATGCATCATATAATACTTAATTGATGACTTTATTGGTCTAGCAATTGAAACAGTCATATCTGGTATCATTGTAACCGATGACTTCAATCAATCAACCTATACTAGTAAGAACACTTGCATCTTCTTCCAGTTATTAATGAACAAACGCATTTTACGGAAAGATATCGTCAATTCTTGACCTTATGTTAGTAAGTAGCCCAAACAGCTTGGTATGATCAGGTGTCGGTGATCCTTTTCTTGATCAACCTTCAGCGCTGCCATGGTCCTATACATGTACATGGACTATTTAAATATATTAAGCCGCATGCGAAAGTATATGAGCGTCATATATGGAAAAATGAGGATGGTAACTACTCTTTGCTACGTAAAACTCTTTCTGCACTTAATTTGAACTCAATTATAAGTATTAATGTTGACACCTATTGCACTAATATCACTGACACTATCATTCGTAATGCCAAACAATGTATCCCAAACAGGTTTGTAAAAATCAAAGTGCGTGATGCCTCATGGCTCAATTCACATATACGTCGTATGATGAGGCTTACCGACTTGCGAAATCCTAAAACGCGATTAATAATTGGTCAATGTTTCGTACAATTAGAAACCAGAAAATAAAACTAATTCGTCGAGCAAAAGAACAGTACTACGGACAGTTTAAGCAAAAACACTTAAAGAAATTTATACCACGTTTATGGACTGGTGGAAAATTCTCAAGTCTTTTACCAACAAACCAAGTATATACCTAAATACTCTACCAATAAATCCAGTTGAAAATTCCAACGCTACTTACTGTTTTGAAAAGACAGATATTCTAAATAAATTGTTCCAAAGTCAATCAATTACTAAAGAGAACTCGGGCACACTGGATCTCACTTTTGCACCTATTGCTAGCATGCTTGAGCCTTTAATTATTACACCTTCTTAAAGCACCTCCATGTATTGTGTAAATAATACTGCATGGCGAGACACTATATTAACATTATTTCTTTCGTTTCAATACTTTTTTTTATAATGAATGTATTGCGCATGATTGATGTACTCTGTACTTGCAAAAAGAAATAAAAATGTTTACACGTCAACAAAAAATTAAAATTCCATTCCGCACCATTGGATCTGAATTTCATGCTATTCAAACTGGAATAATTATCTTTTTGAATGGCATTATGCGAAGTACATTAAATATTATCCACAAAAGTCTATTAACTGTTTTATTTTACGTCTACAGAAAGATATTAAAGGCAATGAAACTAAGAAGTCATATTTAACATACACATATTAGATTGTGCACTAGGTTCGAAAATCATGAAAAAATAATCACAAAGGATTTACAATATACTTTGATTTACATCGGTTAAGCATTGACTACACAATTAAATTCATCATAATTATTAATTATGTTCCAAATGAACTTAATAACAGTTTGCAAAAGTTACTAAACTTGGCATCAGTTGAGCTCTTGTTTTCATACTTCTTACCTGCTGAAACCCAACACTACACGAGATACGGTCCCTATTATTTAAGGTAAATGCCATACATGTCTGTAAGTGTACAAGACACATAATACATATTCCGGGTGTAGGGAATGCCAAATGGAACAACATGTTCATAGCAACAACTTTTCTGGCCATGCTAAGAAGTGTATTATAGGTGGATCGTTAAAACCTCAAACTGTCAAGGTACGGAGTTTTAGCTCGCGTGTTTGAAACAGGATGGAAGTAGATCTGAGAGAAATGAGCAGTAACAGTTAAGTGGACAGTAATGAACAACACAAACAAGACAAATGTATTGGGGTATTTGTGAATCAATTTTGCCAATTATGAGAAAGTATTCGGAGAAAGCTGACAAAATGCATTGATCCGATGGATCCAAGATACCATCCCACAGTCTATTGAACGTTTGAATGAAATAGCCACGACAAGTCCACATGTCTGCTAATGTTGAGTAAGCATTAGATATTGGTTCAAACCAACTGGCAGAATTTGAAAATCCATGGCAGGACAATGTTTATGGGTCAACATCTTAAGGGTTGAAACCAAGGTTGTGTCTAGAAGCACAATATATAGATTCTTTATTTCCCTCCATTCATGGAGAGTATAACACATTTACAACAAGTATTTACATCATTAATATATATAATAGATAATTATATATGTATATTAATACATGTACATGCATACAAACAACAATAGAGAGACGAATTTTATAATAAGCACACGTAACAAACTAGTCTCAGCAATAGGATTGCTAAATGAGCATTCAGTCGATTGTCATCTGTAGTTGCTAGCGTCAGTTCTCTTTTTGAACAAAACACACTGAGTGTAGTAGTTTGTTTTCCGTTTGTATCACACACAATGAGCACACTGTTGGGTACGATCTAGAGAGGAATCCTCCCAGTTGTGCCATCAGGGAGACTACTAAGGGCGAAAGCTTAGGCGGAATCCGGGATATTTGTCAGATGGACGCGGGCTTATCTACGTGTAGAACATCAGCAAAGTTAAATGTGGGGAACACGTCCCGTGTACTTTCCAACTGTCTGTGATGTTCCGGAGCGGATACCGATCGTTGGAGCATCTGTTTCCACGCATGCTTAGACGGGAACAAGCCTGATTCTAAATACTCGTCTAAACACGATTGCAGTTGGTATTTATGCAGCAGTCTGTAGATTTCCGGAACGAAGCCTTAAGTATGTTTGTCGTTATTCAGGTATCGTACAAGTCTATTAATGAACACTTGTTTGGCACGGTATTGGTTTGGTAAACGACAAAATTGACCATTGATATTCTCAATCGAGTTTACATTAGTTGATGCTAATGCAAAGTCCGTATTCGTTATGGAATGAAATTGCTGCAAAGATTTAATACAAAACCGATTGGAGCGCTCAATGCGTAACATATCGCTTGCGCCGATAACAGTCCACAGTTCACAACCATATAATGCTTTCGGAACAACCACGGATTGATAAATTGTTCTTAAGGTGATTGGGCTGAATGATGATGGATTAAAGCCGCTGCTTCATATGCTCAGATATGTACCTCGAAGCTTGTTGCAAGCGTCTGCTATAAACATTTGCGACGAAAGCCACGCGTCGGCAGTAATCCTCAAATGTGAATATTTTTTATGTTTGTGTACGCTCATTAAAGACGATGACCACACATCTACTTGCATTATATTCAAAGCGCCATACTCTCGAGTATTTGTAACATATATCCATCATCTTGTCAAGTCTCGTTTTTGAGTAGGATATTAAGACCATATCGTCTGCGACGGTCGGCGAACAGATGTTCATGTTGTAAATACACATACCAAACCCGCTATCCTCCAGTTGTTTGATAAGACCATTGATGAACACCAGGTACATAAGCGGTGAGCTTTTGCTACCCTGGCGGGTACCTTGCAAAACGGGAACTCCTGGGAACGTCTTCCATGGGAAAGAACATAGCTTTTGGCGTTCATATAGAGTTTTTTAATCGCAAGGAGGCTTGTATGGTCAATGTTGCATTTCCACAATTTGTACAGAAGCCCTGCATGCCACACGTTGTCGAATGTCTGTTTACCATCAAGGAAGCAGACATACATCCTGGAAGAATGCTCGCGTGAAAACTGAATGCATTCTCGTAAAACGAATGACGTCTTTATAGTGCCGAGTTGTTCTTGGAAGGAACCTTGTTGCAGGTTAAAGTCTCGGAAATAGTATCTTTACAACGCAACAAAATAACTGATTCATACAATTTAAAAACCGCCGAGAAAAGAGTAATTGCACGGTAATTTTTTGGATCATCCTTTCTTTTTCTACCCCCTTTATGGAAAGTTAATTATCACACCACGTTTCATACAGTCTGGAATATAACCTAGTCTTAGCATTTACGTGAAAAGGTTAGCTAGTGCAGGGGCTACAACTGTCTGTGAAAAAATGAAATGTTCATAAACGATATTGTCCTCGCCAGATGACTTTCCTCTCGGTAGTGTATTGAATATATTTTCAATCACTTCAGGGGACACAGATGCGTTGGGGTCTGTGGTCGTGGAAAGAAGGGTACGTTCTGCTTCGGTAGACGTTTTCAACAACCATTGTTCGTCAAAATCGCGTGATGCTGATGGCTTATACAAATTCTCAAAGTAGTTTCCCCATCCTGGTAGTTGCACTGAACTAGGGAAACTCACAATAGGAAAACCACAATCAGAGCAAAAGAAACTACACTGTATTACAAGTAGAAGTGTTTGAGCGGCACATTGATAACATCATGTTTAGTAATATATGGATCTGCTGTCCTGTATTTCATTTATAGCCCATAGACGGAAAGATAAATAGCTACGTGGACAACTTAAAGTCTTATAAAATACAAAATCTGAAGTAATGTAATGTCTACTTACTTTTTGACCGATACATGGAGTTCAGCACCAAAAGGATTGCGAGGTCAAGTCTCAAGGGTGTTCACACTAAATAGGTGACATGTCATTACCACCACATAATGTTTTACTAGGTGTCACTGAGAACAAACAACAGCTGATCAATCTGATTTGTTAAGCTTAATGTTCGGATAAAGAATTTTAAATATTGTGCACTCAAACGCACATGTTTGTCGTCACAGGAGATCATGATACACCCACCGAAATATATATGGATGTCATAATTAATCAAGCTGACTTAAAAATCACGAAGAAACTGACGTTATTATAATACGGCAAATGGTTGATGTTTATTACAAGACAACCTTTGGGCAGTCATAATAGGCTAGTCAGCAAGGCAACGCCGTCGCTAGCAAGCCTGCCATTAACCAAAGAAGCATTCTATGAAAATTTGAAACGTGCACGCATACAGGCGTTTAAATGGAAACACGAATACGTTGCAGACCCACTTCCAGGCCTTTATTCTTATAACCACGGTTGGCAAAAGGACGAGGCATTAAACAACCTTTTACCCATCACAGTAGCATCAAGTGTTGCATCCGCCCAATGTGCTTAAAATGATAAAATGTGGGTGTACAAGCGATAACACTTCGGTGCTCATGTTATCAAGCGCGACTATCATATCTGTTGTTCTTACAAAAGGTTCACGTTGTCAAAATACATGTAACAACGTAACAATGAACTGGCAAAACATGCCCGTTAGATTACTTACTTTGGCAATGAGACAGAAAAGATGACTTAAAGTGTATTCTGTAATTATTGGTATGAAAGAAAACATATATGAACTGAACTAATATTTACATAAGATCATCACTCTAGGCTAGACAACTAAGAGCATGAGCTACAGTCGTACACATACTACTTTTTTGCCACGAAATTGAACTGAACAAAGGTTGAATAATACGTAGTTGGTGTTTCAATTGATATATAATTTGTTGTATGACATAACCCCGGTGTATTTTCATAAAACAGTTACAATTATACATTTGACGAAGGTGTTGTTCACACAGATATTATAAATGTTCTCGAATGGTAAGGATTATATCGATTTGTTCATGTTATACTATACTCTCCAAATGTATTACTGAAATTCATTTAATCAGAAATTTAATCAAACACATAATTGTTAACAACTCTTATTTTTATGATAATGGTTTTTGCAGCATTTTTTTTAACAGACATCTTGAATCTGGTAGCCTTTTTGGACGCTATCTGCATCTTTATTTTAAAATGACATTTGTTTGCGCTCCAATATGTATGCCAATATTACAATTACAATATTACACATATAATAATGCACATATATACGTTGAACCAAATAAGACTGAAACGCCATCTCAAATTTGTAAAAACCCTCAATTTCAGTCTGGCATCATTTAGATTCTTCATCAGAAACATATTCCCTCAAAAAAATCTTTAACATTTACTGTTACATTTTCTAAGCCCTAAATGCCGGGTTTAGTTAAAAATTGACTCCTTTCTGTCTGAAAGACAGAAACCGATAAACCATTACCCCAACATACAACTTGCCTGTGATCAATACATCCAGCATATCACTTTCTGGACTGTGATTAAAACATCGAACATCTCACTTACTTTCCTGTGATTAATAACTACAGCACACCACTTACCTGCCTGTGATTTATACCTGCAACATACCACTAACTTGCCTGTGATTAATACATCCAACATATCACTTACTTTCCTGTGATAAATACCTCAAACATACCACTTACCTTTTTTCAAGATCGTTTAAGATCAAATAGATATTGTCATTTGATATTTTATGAGATGTTGTAACAATGTTTTTGCACGCTAGTTTTTGTCTTTGGGCATTTTGTAAGATAAAAACAATAATTTATTTTATTTTTCATGTGTGCTTATGTGTAGTATATGATATTTTGAATATGACAAAACGAAACGCTGAAGTGTTCTTGTCTTCAAGCGTATTAATTCGTGTGAATAAAAAATGAACGAATAATTCGATCCATAACATAATCGGATAAAATGGAACCCATTGTATACATTGCTCGTGCTAGAACGGCATTTTGTTTTGCCGTGAACGCGTTAAAGCAATATTTAAAATAAGGGGTATTTATCCACTACATTACCAAAATTGTTATGATAAACACTAAGGTAATTATTAATGTTTTCGAATATAAATACATATTAAAGAATTAAACAACAATGTATAGTCCACCATGTGACGGTAAGTTATTGTGAGATAATACGCATACTTGTTTAAAACGAAGATTCTCTTTCATTATCATATAGGCATTAAAAAAAGACGCAAACGTGTTAATATGTAAACTGTATTTCTGACAGAACCTTTGATTGGGTGAGCGAATGGGTAAGGTACAAACATCTGAAAGCATGTGGTGCGTTTATTGCACAGGATATTAACATTTAAAACAGTTCATTTCTGGTAAGTGTGACAAGTAAACGTTCATTAAATAGCATTCAAATATAAACAATCAAACAGACAAACAAGAAATTCACTTACAAATAATAAAGTAAACACGTACCTATATAAAACAGGCATAGATTAAAAAATTAACACATTAAACAAGAAAATAAACATGAACTTCTCTAAACGTTATGACATGGCCTAATTGTTTGACAGTATTTATCTTATACTCAGTGTTTTTTTAGTTTTTAGTCTTCGCTTTCCTTATTAACTGCACCGCGCAAAATTTAGCATAAAAATATGCAGTTTTACATTTTAATATCACGAAAGAAAGAAAACAACATGAGTATTATCCGTACAAAAGAATAACCCGTACACAAAACATAAAAAAACAGTAATAGGAAAATAAATATTGTAAATCATCAAAGAAATGAATAAAACTATATGTTAAATCCGAACATCACATTATCAATGTGATATTAAGCATACTTTTCTCGCAAGATAGTCGCGACGATTTCAATATTCTTGATCAGTTTCCAGTGTAGCAAAATCGAGTTGACGTTTACACACTCGTTATCAATTTCCGGAGCGGTAAAACTGACCGGAAGTGAAATACCGGAAGCCATGCCCACGTGGTATATTCGACATATAACTTCATATACTAGATTGCGAATGTCTCGATTGAGATTTTTGAAAATTGGTTCTTCTTCTTCGTCAATGATTGAACATAACACGGACGATATGTTTATCATTTGCCCGAAGTGGTTATTGAGATTTGTCAAACCCTAAAAGAATAATAAAATAAATATACGACATATTCTGTAAAAATTATATTGATATATAATTGACGTTAAGTATTTATGTACTTAAAATACACAGTTTGCATATTCCTTTCATTTTACTTTAAATTGTTTGACACAAAAATAAAGACAAACAGAAATGTTGAAAAACCTATGTTTTTCTAAATTGGTAAATTATGAATATGCTCGTAAAAATCAACAAGGAACATATATTTTGCATGAGCGATACAAGTGCCCCTTGACATAATACGTAGACTTTATGGGGCTTATTCACAGATTTTCGTATTTCGAAGAAAAAATTAATGTCTTGAGTAACAAGATTAAGAGATATTTCAATACAATTTTAATCAAATACTTACTGGTCCAGTGGAAGCGTCCGTTGGACTAACGATTGTGTCCGCACATGGTATGGTCAGTGTCCGTAGTAAAGGAGATGGGATCCGCTCGGAGGTCTGAAAAGACATGCATTTCTTTATTGCTGCACAATACACTTCAACGATTTTTAAATTTACCATAAAAATGTACCAGTACCGTTCTTCAGAGAAGTAAGCACTTAATCAGAAGAATTTAATACAACAGGATGTTCATATGCATTAAGATCTTTTTATAAAAGTGTCAATCACACATAAAAAATTTTTCAACAACTTTCTACTGATATTTGTACTTGTTTACTGAACAAAAATGCAATTAAAACACTCTTCAGAGAAATAGTTTTGTAAGTTTCTTACATAAAGATTGTAAATCACGTTTGACATGTCCGATAAGTCTTGCAGTGATCGCGAAAGGCGACGAAGAGCACTCGGAAGGTGCCCGTGATTGTTCGGTAATCTTCGTACATTTCCTCCACAAACGGCTCGTTCCTCTTGAAGTCTAGATGACCCAACTCCTAAGCACGATAAAGCAACAGCGCAATCTAAATGAAAAGAGATCACATACAATTAGTATTTTGAATTTGAAAACTAAATACACAACCGTTTTAAAATTAAATATGCTACTGTTTAATTTAAAATAATAATGATGTGCATAAATAAGCCTTTTTGACAACGAATCATTTTGAAGTAACACAACAAAAGATTTTAAAGGGAACACTATGCAAAATAAATTAATTTAAAACGAAGAATGGAAAAAATCACGACATTACATATTATTAAGTGTAATCTCGACATCTTATTCTTAGTTGAATAATTGAATACATAAATTGTTAAAATTGTTTGTCTTTTAATTTAAACCGGGGTATATATACCTTGTATTTGTGAAAATCCCAACTTTGAAAATCCTAAACAATCATTATAAGAAAGAAGGAAAACACATGTAATTCCAAGCAAAATCTCATTTGCTAATTATAAAAGTCACTGTGAAATGACTAATATGTCGACCAAATGTAAGTAAAAAGTTATGACCGGGCCAGTTTCATTTTGTTTAATTTACTTATTAGAATATTATAGCACAGTACGATATTACGGCTTCGTTTTCGTCGTGAATGGATATCAACTCTTTACAAGAATCGGACATCGGGCTGACCCTATACGAACTCCAAATACTTGCAAGAGTGGTCTAAAGCTAAAAGCTATTGAAGAAGCCGGGTAACACGCATTCATTGGGCCATCAGCGTTCAATCCCCATTCCCAGATGTTTCGTAGGTGGCCATCGCACCGGAAAGGTGAGGTTTTCCTTTTGGTACTCCGTCTTACTAACAAAACACAAGACCGCACCAATATTGAAAATCCTTCATTAACCAATAAATATATGGAAATTACAGCTATAATTCAAAGTTGGTTCTAATGTTTATGATTTCTAGTAAGTTAACTAGGTAGGAGTGCTGGGAAACACTCAGGGTCTACATATGATGCATTCTAAGGCCAGGAAGATCATACACACATACACAATAGTGGACCATATCGTATCACACATCGATACCAACTGTGGTCGAAACTGAAATTACGTCCTTTGAATGATGGCTTGCTCGGACAAAAGTTTAAGAAACAAAAAACACGTTAATTGATTATTGAAATTTCGAAAAAATGAAGCGGCTTGATTAGCATGATGTTCAGTTATTTTGTATGTTAACAAAACTAATGTGGTCGGTGGTTTATGCTTGTGGTAAAGTTATGTTGGTGTAGATAATTATAATGATGATAATTGCCCGATCTGCTTGTGTAATATTATATTTTCATAACTTGATGTTATCCTTTTGTCCAACCTATATACGTTTTTAACTTACTTAATCTATAAACATAATCAAGCTTTAACATATTTATTTATTATACTTCGTCTAGATTTAACTGCTTCGATTCGTTATGGATATTAGGTCATCTACAGTGACAATTTTATGGCAATGGTTCATTCGAGTTGTTCCTGTAAATTTATTCTTTCATTTATTCATTGACATCTAAATTAAATACGTAAAAGTTAAAAGAAACTTCACACATATTTCAAAGTAACTTCAAACAAAAGAAGCATGCCCTGGTTTATAACTAAATATGCTTTATAAGGTAACCATAATACAAATAAACTAGAAATAGCATTTAACAACGAGGAAATATAGTTTTAAAATAGGAAACGTATAAAGTACAATAGACAGTGTGTGCTCCAACCTTAACATTTTATTACCACAAGTATGATAAATAACTCGCCTATTCAACGACTCTCTTATGACATAAGACTTATAATCGACACTTCACGACCAATAGTTATAAACTTATTAAGCTTATCTTAAGGTATGTCAAAATTAGAATTTCTTTTGAAGTTTTAAAGTGCATTGATTGGAATATGTATGTGGAAAATAAACAATATATTAACGATACTTGGCATTATATTTTAAGCCAAATAAAGATGACGTTTTCATTTGATCATCGTCATAATTTCTGAACATGTTAATAAGCATAACATGATGGTCAAGTTCAAAAACCACCCAAATACTTAATGGCACTTTGGACTTATTCCCAACTGTCCGTCTGAAAATGTATCCTCATATAATAAAAAAGTTGTAAAGGTATTTTGATAATTTTTATATGTGGATAGATATCTATGTGGGAAATATGTATTCTTATTTCATTTTTTTCTTCGGACAAAAATTCAGGTCGCTGTTGTTATTGGAATAATTAAAAACTACAATCTGGAACCTGCGATAACCTCAAACGTACTCAAGCTCGGTTCACTGCTGGGAATCACGTGATTACAAAAGTACATCGTACGCACAAAATGGCGGAAAAACCTCTCGCTAAATTACGAAAATCAAGGTATTCTCATATTTTATAATATCAAAATAAATGATAACTATGCGCAGAGTACCCGCTTAGTCGCCTTATGTACTTTTATAATTGCCGTTTTTTTTTAGATTTCTGTAGTTTTCTCAAACATTCAGGAACAATAAACAATGAAAATTGTACATCGTCTGAACATACTTTATTTTGACGTGTTTGCTATTCAAGACGACACACAACGAAATTAATACAACATTTGTTGCTTTATTAAATGCTTAGAATATTTTGTACAAGGTTTTGCACGTTGTTTAAGCTTTTTTAGATCTGTGGCGAGGAATTTGGAAAATAGTACATCGTCTGAACGGTTTTTGTTTGAGTACATCGTCTGAACGGTTTTTAGTACATCATCTGAACTGCCTCTGTTTTTACTTTTAATGCGATGTTTATCATAATAAAATTGTTATAACATCTGTGATCATCCAATAACTTTATTTATGACGCTAGTATTCTTTTAATTTTACTACAAAAATTAATAGGCAAAGAAATCCTTCATGCCTATCTGTGAATGTGTGTTAATTCAATGTGTTAAAAAATGTCTTTGCTGTTATATTGTCAACTGTATGCTATAATATATTTACATTTCAGAACTGAGATAGATTGTACTACACAAGGTCCAAGAAAACTTTACCATATATGCCAACAGCAAATCGAATCCGGTAATGTTATCTCTACATATCGATTGGTAAATAAAGCCCTCAATATGAAGCCGACAATTTACACTGGATTGCTTTTGATTGTTTCATATTAAGAAATAAACAACAGTGAACGGAATGAAACACGCTTCAGTAAGGGTAATTTTATAACTGCACTACCATGACCACGAATATTTGTGCTAAGGTATAGCTAGCTTGGTTTGGACACGTCACCCAGCACGAATCTCTGAGCAAGACTGTTCTCCAGGGCACGTTTGAGGGAGGTCGACGTCGAGGCCGTAAGAAGAAAAGCAGGATGGATAATGTTAGAGTGGCCATCCCTTTCCATGGATGAATTACTCTAAGCAGCACACAACAGACTTGACTGGAGGAGGATTTCTGTATTGCTGTCCCTCATTTCCCCCCAACAGCCGAACCGGTCAAGGGATTGATGAGAAAATTGTCACCGTGATATGATTATGATTTTAATAAATCTTGAGAATGACTTTGATAAAGAATTAATTTAATCTAACAGTCATGTATTTGAATTTGTGAACATGCCAATCTATGTACTGTATATGTACATAATCTTTACCTCTCTGACAATGACTTAACAAATATAAAGTAATTGATATTTAGTTTAGTGCAAATAAAAATTACATTTGTTTCATACAACATGTAACGTTTATTTTTTTATTTTTAGCTCACCTGAGCACAAGGTGCTCAGGGTGTGCTTTTAGGATCCCCATTTGTCCTTAATGCGTCGTCAACATTTTTCCTTGTTAAAACTCTATAGGCAACATTTATTGCTCGATTGTCATGAAACTTGGTCAGTAAAATTGTCCAAATAATATTTTTTTCGTGTTCGAAACTGGATCACACCAGGTCAAAACCTAGGTAACTTGGTCAAAATAAAGAAAAATATTGTTAACACTTGAATACACATTTATAGTACAATCTTCTAGAAACTTGGTCAAAACGTTTGTCTTAATGATATATCAGCTTTGTTTAAAAATGGTTTAGTTTCGTTGAAAAAGATGGCCGCCAGGGGGGGGGGGCATATTTGCTCACATGGCTATAGAAAAACTTTTTTAACACTCTAGAAGTCACATTTATACTTAAATCTCCATGAAACTTGGTCCGAACATTTGTTGTTATGATTCCTCGGCTGAATTCGAAAATTGTTACGGTCCGTCGAAAAACATGGCCACTAGGGAGCGGGGCAGTTTACCTTGTATGGCTATAGCAAAATCTTGTTAACACTATCGTTTATAAAAAATCTTGCTGCACCGATGTCGTCTTTTGGAACTTGTAACTGACAATGTAGAAAATACACTAAGCACTTGATTTAATGCGCCACATGCTTAAGTGTACAAATGCATAATTTTAACATTGCGCTAGCCTATAAACAGCAGTATATTCTGATAGGAAGACATTCATGCACCGGGTATAATAGATATTAAAGTCCTCGAAATGCTTGAATGCAGTTATTCTTCATGAAGCATCATAACTTGTGTAAAGTGTATTTGCTGTTCTTTGCTAATGTCTCATATCCCCCCTCCCCCCCCCCCCCCTATCAAATTGGGCACATGTCCGCTATGAAGTTATTTTATCAGTTATTTAGCTATTCAAGTCAATAAAATAGTTTACTCCCTGCGTGTGGCCACTTCTGACCCCAGTCAAGATTAAATAACACATATATGTAGTCGAGGGTCTCTATATGATGTTTCATATAAAATACAACACTAAGTCATAATGACTTTATTAACATTAAATTTTATTTCATGTCATAACATTAACATAATTTGTATTTGTCATAAAATAGCACAAAGCATTATTTAAGCATTCTGAAAGTCAACAACAATTTATAAAATTGGTATTAAAAGGAGGTGATTAAATCTGAGAAGAGTTAATATATGAGATGTAGATATACAACTATTTCATATATATATATATATATATATATATATATATATATATATATATATATATATATATATATATATATATATATATTCACACATATGGCCAGTTACGGGGTCTCTGATTTAGAAATAGGTTATGGGGTTCCCACTTTAAATACATGTATCTCCATACCCTTTTTTATCCGATATAAACACGAATTAAGGTATATAGGGGTACCTACTATTATTATTGTATATAAATATGTCATTTATTTAACGTCTTATGCAAGGAAATATATAGCGAACTTATTTGCGAGGTATATACAATTTCAATTTCAGACCTGATTGTGGTTTTCGATTTAAGACCTTATTGTGAGATTTGATTGCATTACCTCCCCTACACCCCCCTCATAGTAATTAAAGGAGCCTAGATTGCGGGGTTGTATATAGACCCCGTTTTTTATATTGACCTCGTAAGTACAGTCTGAAAACTACAGAGACCGCGTAACTGGCACTATGTATTGGTATATATATATATATATATATATATATATATATATATATATATATATATATATATATATTTATTTATTTATTTATTTATATATATATCTTAGATACATTAGTACATACTATTTTATGAATATGTATCTCTGTAAATTGTCTGCTTGTGTTGTAGTATTCTCATAGCTTTCAGATTCACACGATATCGATTCCACTTATACTGTTCGCTTTTTGTTTTGAATGATTCATTGTTAGTGTTCAGAAGATAATCTGATTCAGTAGCGTCATGAATGTCACGGCATTTTTTTTCACATGGTGGCTGCTGCTCAAAAAGAGCTGTTGCAGAAATGCTTTCTTTTCTCGCTTTTTGGGTGGAGATACTTTGTACACTGGTGAACGAAATGGTGACTTAATGGGCGTTAACACAGGTGTAATTTATTGCAGACAAACTCCAGTGTGACACGCAGCTGACGAAATGCATTTTGGTGTAACTAATCGTATTGTTTGCGATGTTTTCAAGCGCTTTCTCTTCAAACGATGAAGCGATAGACTTGACTTTTGGCGCATTCTAAAATAACCAAACAACTATATATAACAGACATCTAATTTTACCAATTTATTTAGTGACATCAATATGTTATCTTCACAAAAATAATTATATATCGAATACCACATACATGTAATTCAAACTAACATTTACATTTAATATTATATACTACATATATATTATTGAAGCTTGAAAAAAATCACCGCAAGCTCAGAGTTGCCACTGTTTCGAGTCGAGCATTATATTTTTAATAAGCACTCACATGCACCGAGAATGTAACAAGAAATGTTAAGTTTAGTTTAGTTTTACTGAGAACTACATTTGGTCTTTTTAAAAATAAATACGGAAAAGCCAAGGATCTTTTGTCCAAATGACATACCTTGTATTACATTATTTTTATGCCTATATATATATATATATATATATATATATATATATATATATATATATATATATATATATATATATATATATATATATAAATATATATATATATATATATATATATAACAACCTTTTTCAAGCGTGACTTGCATTTAATTTAATTAATTTAATTTAATAAAAAACACTATGTAAACATGTAAAATAACATAGGATTTTGTGTTAGTTATCATTTATTTTGATCTTATAAAATATGAGAATACCTTGATTTTCGTCATTTAGCGAGAGCTTTTTCCGCCATTTTGTGCGTACGATATACTTTTGTGATCACGTGATTCCCCGCAATGTGGTTGATGACATTTGGTATGTGGGCAACTGGCAATATGGGAAATATGTACATTATTTCACATTTCTGTTTAGGCGAAAATTATGGTCGCTATTGTTACAGATGGTATGATTACAGAAATAATTGAAAAAGCTCGACCTGGATCATGCGATAACAAGTTTGTTTATTGCAAAACAAAGAAGTTTTTTTTAAATTGTGTCCTTTCATTTTACACAAAACAATGACTGCATTAAAACTAAACAAATGTGTGTACACTGTTCTTTATATGGTAGAATACGTAGTAATGAACGTCAATCGGGTATAAAATAGAAAATGCACACATTACATTTTGTATAGGTTGGCACATTAGGAGGACGCGACGACGCTTTAGGGACCTGTAAATAAACTCTGACATACATACGCACACACACACTTACATGTTGTCTCTATCTTAACACCGTTTTCACCGGGCAATGTGTTATCAAACGCGTGTTAGCATACTGATCAATACACGTTTAATTACATTATTATTCAAATTAATATATTTTTTTATTAAAAATAAGTGTATTCAAAAGCTCTGATTAAAACTTAACTTATATCTGAGTAAAAATCACTAGTCACTGTTATATGCTTTAGTGTTAAATACGTGTACACATAGGATAAAAATCATTGGGACTCGAATGGTTTCGGGATTGTATAGTATTGCGTGTTTAACCTCAAATGCCAAAAGGCAAAGGTACACATAATTATAGGACATATGTTAATAAATTACTTTGGTTTCCTTTTAGGTCTCCTTTTAAAAATGACCATTCATAACCCCTTTGATTTGATTTGTACCAAAATGTAAAGGAGCCGGAAAATCCAGTGTTCAATGTGTTGCAAATAACAACCATTGTCGGCAATTAGCGTTTAAACGAATTATATTTTCCAATTGTGATTTTAAAACGTTAATGACTTCGCAGATGGTATGATTACGGAAATAATTAAATACGTTAAATAAGATCGATGTAAGAGTTTTCGGGTGGACAACCGACAAAATTATATTAATCGATAGTACAATTTTCGTTTTGACATACACTATTACTTCATGTTTTGCTTAAAGGTATATGATATCATAAACAAAAACCCGTTATCAACTGATCTGTTCAAACGCTCGTAATAAAACACTTGAATAATAAGTGATTATTAACGAAAAAAGTATCAGATTTTAAACAGATTACATTTAAACTATGATAACACTGTTCAAACAACATGAAAACCAAAGACATTTCTCTAGTTTCACGAATAATTAACATGCATAACAAAAATGATTGCACACAAAGAGTTCAGGTTTACTACACATTCAATAAAAATACTTGTTTACTGTAAATAACTGTCAGTCAGGTGATATGTTTGGGTATTAATGACAGTGAAGTCAATGTAATCTTCATAAATCTGTGTTCAGTCCTATACAAGATTTACGAGAAATTAAACTAACGTCTGACCTGTGTACAGAATGTACGAGCAGTTAAACAAACTATTGCTACGCTATACACGTTACATTTTAAAATAATCAATAAAAACAATATGTTTAATACGAAGGTTTGATGACACAGAATGTACAGGGTTTCCAACGTTAACCTTGTCTGGTTTTTTTATGGTCAGTTCAATTCAACAGTTGTCGTCACTTTTGTATCGTAGTATAGGTTATAACAATGTTCTGGCAGGCGAGAGTTGTTTGTTTTTGAGATTGTTGTAAATTAACAACCATGATTTACTTTATTTTCTTTGTGTGACAAAACTAGTATGATCATGATTTAGTTTAAAGTTAATTTTAATGTTTAAGGGTGACACTAAATAGTTCATTAACAATTAACAGTATTGAATAAATGTGTATTATAGTCCATCATATAAATATTAGTTCTGGTCAGAAAAGAAACATTCTTGTTTAAAATGAAGTTTTTCTTACATAATCATTTATGCCTTTCAAAACTAGAGCAGATGGGTAAAGGAACACAGCATATGAGAAAATGTAGAAAATTTATTGCACAGGCTATTAGCATATAAAACAATTCATGAAACTTTTGTTTAAAAAAAAACGTTAATGTAATAACAATCAAACATAAACAAATTAATACGCAAACACACACAATATTCATTTATCAATAATAAAGCAGACACGCAAATAAATAAAAAAAGGAAGATATTCAAATTAAATTACAAATAGAATAAAAAACAAATTTCTCTATACGGTATTTCTTTACCAACGTGTTTGATATTTTTTTTATACTCAGACATTGTTGTAATATTCTGCCCACGCTTTTCTTATTAACTGAACCAACACACAATTTAGAATAAACATAGACGCAGTATTACATATATAAATCAGCGAAAACGTTCTATTGCACACGAAAGTCTTAAAACAAGTATTATCCGTAACAAGTGTTCCCCGTATCTCAAAACAAAGAAAAGCAATAAAAGCGAGAGCGTTTTTGTAAATCATAAAAGAAATTAACAAGTTTATCTAACTCTTTTTTATGTAAAATTGGATCATCACAATTTCAATGTTCCATTAGGCATACTTTTCTCGCAATATAGTCGCCACAAGTTCAATATTCTTGATCAGTTTCCAGCGTAGTACAATCGAGTTGACGTTAACGCACTCGTTTGAAATAGCCGGTGTGGTAAAACTAACCGGAAGTGAAATACCTGAAGCCATGCCTACGTAGTACATTTTACATATTACATCATATACGAGATTGCGAAGGTCTCGAAGGAGATTTTTGAAAATCGGTTCTTCTTCTTCGTCAACGATTGAAGATAAGACGGACGATATGTTTAGCATTTGATCGAAGTGGTTCCTGAGATTGGTGAAATTCTGAAAGAAAATACAAAGAAAAACATGATTTATTCTGTCAATTTTATATCGATATAGACACATTGGATTAACGAGCAGTGTTTTTGTAATGAAAACACACAATGTTACATATGTCACTAATTTTAATTTTAATCATTGGGCACAAGAACACGCATGTACAAAAGGTGGTGGAATAACTTATGTTTTTATAAATGGTTAATTACGGAAATGCTCGTAAAAATCAAGCTACAACTTAAGAGATCCTAGACTGCGTATACTTGATGGAGCGTGATCACAGATTTTTATATATGGGATAAATGACATAAATGAATAAAATAGCAATATCGTGATATTTGTAATAAAGTTATTCAAGCATGATAGCAACTAAAATAATGTTTTAGCTTAACTGGGATTCGAACTCGGCACTAATGGAAGCCAATTATTGGTTCATCAAGGCTTTAAAACTTGTTTTCTGAACGCAATGTTAATAACAAACGGACATATATTTTCTAAATTATCGATTCTGCTTGATGATTATCCATAAAAGAAACGATAAATGTTTTAAGTCAGGATTGTTATTTGATTATTTACCTATAAAGTTTACATTTAAAGTTTTTTTTAATCAGTAACATGTTCTTTCCGCAAACACGTCCATTGTATCTTTAAGCATAATACTCACTTCTCTTGTGTATTCCTAATGCTATGTTAATAACAACTGATCGTGTATTACGCATATTTATCGATTGCGATTGATGATCGATGATTAACTGATTGATATTTATTTAATTTTTCTTAAGAGTGTTCTTTTGTTTATTTTTATAAACTGTTTACATGTACATTCTGTTTTGAATCTGTGACCATTTCTGTCTGCTATCAAGTTCATTTTCTAATTTAGCAAAAACTCACTTGTCCAGATAGATCGGCCGTAGGATTGACCATTGTGTCCATACATGATATTTTCAGTGCACGTAGTAATGGGGATTGGATCCTTTCGGAACTCTGAAAAAACTTGAATTTTGATTTTCTTTTTGACTATACACCTTACAAATATACCGGTATCATACTTCAGAAAATTGAGCACGTTAAAAGAAACATTTTATACAACAGAAGGCTCATTAAAAAGGCATTTGGATCTTCATTTTTTTACCATTTTATTAAAGTGTCATTCACAAATATATTTTGCAAGTCAATATCTATTGTTATTATTATTTGGTATCTGCAAAGTGATGCAATTAAAACACTCTTCAACGAAGAAGTCTTGAAAGTTTCTTACATAAAGATCGTAAATCATGTTTGACATGTCCGAAACGTCTTGAAGTGATCGCGCAAGGCGTCGAAGTACACTCGGTAGGTTTCCGCCATACGGGAATCTTCGTACATTTCCGCCACAAACAGATCGTTCTCCATGACGTCTAGAAGACCCAACTGATAAGCAAGCCAAAGCAAAAGCGAAATCTAGAAGAAAAGCACTTACACAAATTAATTATTCTGCTTTAAAAAAACAACATTCACATTCTAGAAGAAAAGAACAAACACAAATTAAATATTCTTCTTTTAAAAAATAGACAAGGCCGCATTCAAATTAAATACGTTCCCATTAAATGTAAAATTAAATAATCGACAACAAATGATGCGAATAAATAAGTATTTTCGACAAATGTATTTTGTTTAAGTAACAAAACGAAATATCTTAAATAGAAAACGCAAATGAAATTAATCAAACACGTATAAACTCCTTGAAATAAAAATAACAACATTACATGTTACAGAGTTTAATCTTGACATCTTATCCCTGGTTGAATAAACCAATATATAAATTGTTAAAACTGTTTTGTATTGCATACCTTATATACACCTTTTATACATCCCAGCTTTGAAAATCCTCTAGAAATCAGACTATAAAAAAGCAAACAAAAACCCCACATGTAATTCCAAGCACAATATTGACAAATATTGTTTTTTTACGTTGAAATTCAAAATCCCATGAAAAGGTTACGACAGGGCTAATTACAAATTTCAATAATTTTGTTTTACAAATTTTATTCCCTAAATAGCATAGTATAGAACAGTACGATTTTGTAGCTTCTTTTTTTTGGGTAAATGGAGATCGAACCTTAACACGTATTCGACATCCAGCTAGGTCTATAAAACTATACATGCTTGAGGGTGGACAAAACAATATCAAAAGCAGAAAACAGGGTGGGAATAAAAAGGGGCTGTACGGTAAGCCCAGTGGTTGCAACGCGCACCTCTCACCTAGGCAACAAGGTCTCCATCCCCGTTCTCGGAAGTTTTGTTGGTACTAACCGTACTGGAAAGGAGGTGTTTCCTAAGGCTTACCCGGTTTCCCCCACAACACAAGAGCAAGCCAAAATTGGAAATCTTTCAATAACAATTCAATAGCTGGAAATTACACCCATACTAACAATTCGTCGCAATTTTCGTGATTCTAGTACATGTATTAGGTAGACGCTCTTAGAAACACATAATGCTGCCTAAGGCCCAGAAGAACAACATAACCTTCAAAATACACACACACATACACAATAGTGGATCATATCAGATCGCATAGCGATAATACATGTGGTCGAAACGTGATATGATATCCACCCTTTGAACATGATTGAAGAAACAAACGAACACGTTAATTAATTGTTGAAATGTTGAAAACATATACCGGTTTGATTAATATGATATTGTTTGTTTTCCAATGTAGACACAACTGATGTCACTTCTGAATTACAGAAGCGCAAGGTAAAATAATCAGCGTAATATGGGAGTTGTAGATAAAGCTGGTTGTAACAGTTATGTTAGTAATGCTAGTGGAAAGGATTATAATTTACCAATCTGCTATTTAAATATTATATAATGTTACTTCGATATTTTGTACATACATAGCCAACCTATATACGCTTTAAACTTACTTAATATCTAATATATAACAAAATTGTAACATATTTCATCCTCTGGTTCGTCTGGTGTATACTACAGCACTAGGAATATCAAGGTGAAAATGTTATGCAAAACTTAATTCTGCATTTATTTTATTCATATTTATTAGCTTATTTATTCATAGACATCTACAATATACATACTAGTTTTAGTAATTTCACTCAAAAGTAGCATGTTAAGTTTAAAACGAAGTATGTTTTATAAGGTCACTATGACTGGACTTCACACAGATTGGTTAATCAATATATTATTTTTTATGTGTAAATAACTTTATCGTAGTTCGACGAATAATTTTATATCTCGAAAAAAAATAATAAAGGTCTAAAACGGTTGTTTTTCACGTATTAACATATACGCGCCGGGATTTCTTCGGAAGGTGTTACAATTATTTTTTGCTATTGCTTATGAAAAAGTTGCCTGCAAAACTGTTGGGTTAAAAGTAAGTATAAATGTGTAAGGGGTTATTTTCATCACTGAACCGTGACCAAAACTATGTTTTCGGCAGAATAACCAGAAATAACCATTGATTTGCCTAACAATGAACAACGGCGAATAACTCGGAACTTAAAAACAACAAGTATGATAAATTACTCGCCTATGCAAGAAAAACCAGCACATAAGGTTTATATTGAACACTATATGGCCAATAATTATTAACTTGTTAAGCTCATCTTAATTTAATGTTGAACATTAAATTAGAATTTCTTTGAAGGTTTGAAAGCACTATGCGTTGGAATATGTACATGGAACCACCAAACATTAAACGTCACTTGGCATTAAATGTATGCCAAAATGAAGATGACGACAGGAAAATGGTCGGTATGAATAAAAATATTCACAGCTTGTCAGAAACTCCGAATACATTCGTTCAAAATGTTTAGATATATATTTTTGTAACGAACTTAACTGTTTAAATTTTAATAACTATATAATGATATAATTACATAGAAAAAAAACAGCAAATCTTATAATCGTTTAGTGTATATCATTTCAATGATAATAGGATTGTTAATCCATTATGCGTAGGTCGGTTTATTTAGACAAACACAACTCAAAGAACTTTCCATTTAAGTTGAAGTGTTCGCAAGATATACTCTACGGACAGTAATGTAAATGTCAACTGAAAAAAAGCGGTATTTCGAAACGGAATTAAACACCAAATGACATCAAATGACGTTGATCGACTGTCCGACTGTAACGTCAGGCGTTGACCATTGATTTCGAATGTGTTGATCACGTTGATTCCGTTGTAGCTGATCGAATATATTGTGTTTTTTTTAAGAAGATCGGTTTGTCTTTTTCGTCAAGTCTGATTATGCCGTGTTCGGCGTCGCTGATCTGGTTGCTGAGGCTCACACCGAAACTTGCTTCACAGTTGTTGCATCCATTTCGTAGGTATTTAGTACAGTGTTGTGTAACTTTTATTCTTCCGAAAACTCTCTGAATTCGGTATTTTCTTCTAGCTATGTTGACCACGCGTAAGACCTTGAGAGCAAAACACAACTTTGTTTATTAATGAAGTTTCGTCGTCAAGTTGTTGTGAGTTGTGGACAGTGTTGTGTGGAAGCGTTGAGTGTTCCTTAACGTTGTTTGGAAGCGTTGTGCTGATGACTCGTGTTGAACATCAGTTATTCATGATAATGGCATTCTTTCTTAATTAGCCCAATTGGTGATAATTTAATGTCGTCATGAAAACTTAGTAGAACGTATAAGCAAATGACCCCGAATGACTCTTAATGGTATCTCCACATTCCTTTAAACACATATTAATTAAAGCTACACATCCAACCTGAATTTACCTAGTATTTACTGCCATACCGCTAGAATTAAAGGCGAACTTTTAGGACTACTCGTACCTTCGTATGTCTATTAACTTCAAAAACTGTACACACTATAATCAACTATTATGACTATTGTAACTACGACATAACTCATAAAATTCTTACTTCAGTATTCCGGTCGATCCTAAGTAAACGGCTCCATTAAAAGGGTGTGTTGCGTAGTCATGCATGAAGAAAGACGCCGCCAATACATACACATATTAAGACTCTTTATTTTTATCACTTACACGATATTGTTACTAGACAATGTCACAAAAATACGGCCGGAAACCCCATAACGGAGGTCCCCTAACTGTAAGAAAACAAATCCAAAATCTACGGCTTACTGACGTAACGTCTCCACTACACCCATTTCAGCTAGCTAAATATCTACTGAAAATACGTGCATGTCTGGGAATGGGATAAAGCTTGTCGACATTAATGGAGGCTAACCCATTTTTTCATTTCATTATTGCTCGGGTACACGTTTATCTTCCGTTGCATATGGTTAATTAAGCAGGTACATTATGGCTATACTAATTCCTCTCTGTCATTTTGAAAATCGGCAACATGGAAATAAACAATAAATAATAATATAAACTAGTCGCGAAATAGTTATTAATGTAGGCAGATTATAACTAACTACGTTGTTATCTTATGTACTATGTCACAAGTAGAAGTAGCATTTTATACCAATCTTCACGAAACTTGATAATAACATTTATTAAATGATATCTCGGAGGATTTTGAAACTGGTCCAGCGAATCAGGGCCCATAATTACAGTATAAACAATCCATTTTGTTTTGATCGATGAAGAGATGTTATTTGTACAACATAATATTGTTGTCTGAATTCCTTGATCGGTCAAATATTGCTTAACTGTTTTAAAAAACGTAATATGTTAATTATTTGATTTAAAATAAATAAATTGTATGTTGATTTTATTTACAAATACGAGTCTATAAATCCTTTACTTCTGAATTGTAAACAAAAATGTTAACAATCACAATTTTCTTCAATATTGGTTTATTTGAGTTTTAATTGTTTGAAATATCTTACGGCAAATTACAACTTTAAAATCAACAATTTGTTTGGCTTTCCAAAATGAAATGTTTGCATAAAAATGTATTTCTATTTATTCTTTTTGTGTGTTAAAGCACAAGCATTGACGACGACAGGAATTGCCACGCTTCGTCTTGGACTTGTTGTAGTAACTACTTAAAACTTCATTTTAATTGATTTCATAACTAATACTGTCAAGTTGGTATG